>NC_056690.1:41202169-41503199 GCF_018350215.1 Panthera leo
AATGCCAGTGATTTCATCAGGTTTGGTCATGCTTATTTATACTGTAAGAAAACGTTATCATCAAATATAAATAAATGACTTAGGAGCTAGGATTATTCATGTAATAGCAGATGAAGGAATAAGCATATGTTTAGGCACCTGGATGGCTCAGTCAGTTGAGCATCTGACTCTTGATTTTGGATTAGGTCATGATCTCACGGTTTGTGGGTTTGAGCCCCATGTCTGCTTCTGTGCTTACAGTGCAGAGCCTGCTTGGGATCTCTCTCTCTGCCCTTCTCTGCTCATGTTCTCATTGTCTCTCTCATGTTCTGTCTCTTGTGTTCTCTCTTTTTTTCTTCTTCTTCTTCTTCTTCTTCTTCTTCTTCTTCTTCTTCTTCTTCTTTCTTCTTCTTCTTCTTCTTCTTCTTCTTCTTCTTCTTCTTCTTCTTCTTCTTCTTCTTCTTCTTCTTCTCTCTCTCTCTCTCTCTCTCTCTCTCTCTCTCTCAATAAACTTAAAGTTAGTTGAGGCACCTGGGTGGTTCAGTCGGTTAAGTGTCCAACTTCAGCTTAGGTCGTAATCTCAGGTTCGTGAGTTCGAGCCCTGTGTCAGGCTCTGTGCTGACAGCTTGGAACCTGATTCAGATCTGTGTCTCCCTCTCTCTCTCTGCTCCTCCCCTGCTCACACTCTCTCTCTCTCAAAAATAAACATTAAAAAAAACTTTTTTTAGTTTAGCATATGTTTATCGTGCAACTGTATGTGTGTAACACCAAATTTCTCCTTCTTTGGCATGGATGGTTGAGAACCAACACGTAGGAAAACATTAGTTGACACCTTTAAAAATAAAACGCTGTTTGAATCATGATTGGTCTTATCGTTTGCAAACCTTTGTTTTGTAGCAGAGTTGTAAATGAAGAATAATTTAAATTCTTACCTCCAGTGTGTTTTTCTTATAAAAAATAGGTGTCCACAAGAGAAGCCAACACCAAGGACCTGATGATATTTACCTGGATGACTTAAAGGCTCTAGAACCTGAAGTTGCAGCCCTCTACTTCCCTAAAAGGTACTGTATTTCTTAGATGTTGAAAGGTGAATAGCTGTGAAATATAATGGCTATATCTAGGGCAAAACACTGAGAAAAAAGAGCAAAGTGATGATGACCTTTACCCAAGTTGGATGATTGCTTCAGATTTGGGGAAATTGAGAAATTGTGTTGTGTTTGAACTGTAGTGATATGAAACGAATAATTTACCTGTTTATGAAGAAAGTTTTAGTACAGTGAGAAAAGGTGCATTACTTAAGTCTATGTAAGGGTGTACCAATGGTTATGACTTCAGACTAGCAAATCTTATGGTCATTAATACAAACTGAACATGTTGGGGGAAATTCGTTAGCATTATTTCATTTATTATGTGTTTTAAAGGTAATAATATCTTTACTCAAAAACATTTTACAAAGAATGTCCTCACTCCTTCAGTGAGTCTGAGCTCCCAGGCTTTTTCTGAACTTGGGCTGGGCCTCTTGGGTCCCCATTTCCAGTTGACCTGTACACCCCACATTCCCTAGACCCCTTACCGTTTGTCACCCTTTCTTCTCCCCTCTCAGTTTCCCCCTTTTGAATAACTAAAACCTCAGATATGCTGTATTTGTACTGTTTTCCTAAGTTTATTTCCATCCTTCAGGATATTCTATTATAGGACTCTGTGATTACAAAAAACAATTTACTTTTCCCATAGAAAGTATGGTTTGAAATACTGAGCCATAGGCACATATTATTAAGCACTTCTAAGTAAATTATTGAAAAACTTGTTACGTTTTTAGTTAAAATAGAAACATGGGGTTAATACGAAGATATTTAAATTTTTTATGGATATTTTTAGAAGGTCCTTAAAACACCTTCCTAGCTCTCTGCCCTAAATTTGTCTCAAAATATCTTCTTCACATAAAGGAATAGTTGGGTTTTTAAGGTGAAAGAATTGGAAGTGCTCCAATTTTTTTTTTTTTCAATAAGAAAGTTAAAATGTAAGCTATACTAGAATTATCACCTTCTTTCACATTTCCCAGTCTTTTATTAGTGTTCCAAAGATCAAGTTCTTAGTTTCCCCTTTAAAAAATGGGGAGTAATTAATAAATTTAAAATGAGAATAACTCATGCAATAGAACCTTACTGTGCTCTATAAATTTGACTGCCTAATGTCATCACCTGTTCACCAAATTAGCTTATTCCCTCCTGACCCTACTGAACAAATTATTTCTGGAGACGTTTCGTAAATACTTAAAGATACTAAGACTGTTGTAAGGCTTCTAAGCATTTGTTTTGTTAATTGTCCCAATCCTGTCATCTTGACTAAGTATCCAGTATTAATAATTATAGCTAAACTTCAGTCTAAACCACATCACTCCTTTGGATTTGGTGACATGTTGAGTCAGATGGCCTCCTCCATCTATTTAGGGGTCACTTTGCTTTGGATCACGCTAACTGCTCTGACAAAACACAGGACCTCAGTGGCTTACCACAATAGAAATGTATTTCTTGGTCATGTGCTATTCCAGTGCTGGTGTTTGGTGGGAGGCACCTTGCACACAAGGATTCAGGAGCATAAGCTTTCTTCCATCTTGAGGCTCCACCATTCCCTTAGGGCCAAGACTGGGAAAAGAGGGAGGCTCACACAGGGGAGTTTTCAGGGGCTAGGCTTGGGAAGGGCACAGCACACCCCTCTGTCCACATCCAAAAAGTCAGTCATGGTCATGTGGCCACACCTCACTATAAGGGGACCTAGCCATGGGCCCAGGAGAAAGAGGAAACACATCACAGTCTTCTGTTCATGTTTTCCCCGGGGTCATCCCTGCCCCCTGACTCCATAACTGCTGCTTTATGTTGGCGTTTTCACCATTTCCAGTAAGAACATTCTGTTGATCTAATTAATTTCAATATTGTGGTATGAGTGTGCATGGCTACTAAAAAAGAAAATTTTCAGACACCTAAATCTTTCATTGGTTCAAATGCAAAACATAATAGCTTTGGAAACTGCTCTCTATTTATGACCTGTCTGTACCTTGCTGCCACCTACTGCTCAAATTTGAAGGTTTTTTTTTCCCTAAAGGTCATAAAACTTTGATGGATCATATTAAGTAGGCTGGCTTTTTGAATAAAACAAAAGAATTTGAAACTTCTAGAACATTTTTTCAACATGACATTAAGTATCCTTTCAAAGGGTGTAGAGCAGTAAACATTCATGAATAGGAAACTTAAGGTACCATTTCCTTGTTCTTTTGGATTGAGATTTATGCTCCATTACAAAGTTTCCCTTAGGATCATCTTCTAAAACCTGGCTTCTGTGCCCTAACATCAAGAAAAATGAAAATACTGAATAACTTCACCTTTTTAGTCCTAACCCTTGCTAGTTAGTGTAACAATAGTTTATTTCCAGTTTATTTCTCAAAATGTTTTCAAGGTAGGTCTACCATCCTGAGAATTTTCTCTTGCTTAATTTCTTTGTTCTATTTTGTGAAGTAACAGTTGAATTTAGAAAGGTCTAGACAACCCTGAACTACAGTAATTTTCTACAGGATGTGTACAGTACCACAGCTTTTTCTAGGAGGTTAGGATCAAAGGTTTCCAAACATCAGATTTTTCTTAATTACTCTGTCATTTTCATCATGGAAATGTAAATAAATGGTTATGACTCTTGGAATCCTTTAATTAAAATCAAAAAGGCTGTAGTTGAAAAGTTTGTCTTATTGTGAATGGCTGTAGTGATTTTTGTGACCTGTTTACTGTATTCACAGTTAATTCCTCAGCAGTGCTATTAAGTTATTTTTAATGACATTTGTGATAGAGTCTAAACTCTAAGGAAAGCTGTGTCTTTAGGTCAATCTGTTCCTTTTTTAAGGGGATATATTATTTGGTTCAAGCCCTCAGAGAACCCTGTAGTAAGCCAGGAATACAAGAAGTTGTAATAAGGCAAATCCTTTTCTCCCCATCCCCTGCCCACAGTGAATCGGACCCTGGCTCCCGGCAGTGGCCTGAGTCTGACACGCTCTCTGGCTCTCAGTCCCCACAGTCCGTTGGAAGTGCGGCTGCAGATAGCGGCACCGAGTGCCTCTCAGATTCTGCCATGGACTTGCCTGATGTCACCCTCTCTCTTTGTGGGGGTCTCAGTGAGAACGGAGAAATTTCCAAAGGTACGCTGGGCAATCATGCCCCTGTCTTCACTGGAGAAAGCAGCCTGGTCGTTACTTGATAGAAAACTTGCTGTTCAGCCACTTCGGGGTATTAAATTCTTTAACGATCTTGTGCAGGTAACAGGTATCTCCCTTTAACGTCAGATAGCTCCTCATTTAAGGTACCTCATATGGGGTGACCTTACATATAAATGGCTCGAGTAAGTTCATGTGCCTCGAAGGCTCTCATTTCACGTGGAGAGGTGGAGAATTCTCAGGCTGCCCTGTTTGTGGAGCAGCCAGGGTCAGCTCATGCTGTGTCCCACTTTCTCATCTGTAAAGTTGAAATGTGTGTGGACTGGGGCCCAGCTGCCCTCCTGGAAAGCACTGAGCCTTAGATATGAGAGTAGGGCTGAAGTTGTGGAAAATTAATTGTCCACTGAGGAAATAGTCTTTCCGGCAAAAAGTAGAAGGGGTTACTTTCTGTCTCAATCTTGAGACTTGGCCCTGGAAAGTATAGTTGCTCAAGAGAAAGGAAGCTTAGCAGAGGCAATTCAGAGGACTCCATGGTGGGGTGAGCACTCGGGTGTATCTTTCCCCAAGTTCTTTGGCCTTTTTGGTTTTACCTTCCTTTGTACCTAAACTCTTCTTACTATTATCTCAGTTTGGCTGGTGGCCTTTGATTGACTGTCCTCTAAGGAAAGAGTTTCCTTCCACAACTAGTATCATCTTTTGTCTTCTCTCCCCCTCAGAGCAGCTGAAGGCCTGAGTTTGGCAGACTTGGTGCCTGAGAGTCATAATTGTGCTTTCCTGAATCCTTCTCTTTTTCAGGTCACAAGGTGCTCATTTTGCCTCTTCTCCATCTCTTAATTCTATTTGTTTTATTTTTTGCAAGAAATTAAGAGCAGGTTATAGTCAATAGCTCTTAATCCTCATAAGTCTTCATCTTAAAAAATACAAGTTGGGGGTGGAATGGAAAGTACACAGTTCTATAAACCATAAAATATACACTTAAAATTCTGGGTACTTAGGTAGAGTTTGTTATTGGAGGAGGCAGAAATGGCAAGTAAACGTAAATAATCTACAAATCACCAGGAGGAACAGTCCTAGCGAGAAATTTCCCTGTTAGCCTTGATCTGCTAGCGTGCAGATTTAGGAACACAGCACACAAATTCACGCAGAATCCTCATTCATTTCTTAAGAACTTGGGGTTCATTTCTTGGCTGATCCTAAGCCATAGTCTGGTGTGTATTTATTAGGTTTTTTTTTCTCCAAGCAATTGTAAAATGTTTTGATTGTTTTTCCTAATGTAGCATGCCCTGACAGCTGTAAGATCCCCATGAATATTCTCTAATTATGCAGTTGCCTGCCTGCCAGTAATGTTTGTCTTTGTTAAGAATGAAACTACAGTTTTCATTAATTCTAGAGAATGTGTGTGCACACGTGTGTATCTTCCTTTTTCTCTCTCTGGCCACATGTATAGTCTGTTTTCCTGAAATTCTGTGGCATATCCCTTTTTCCTGTGTTGTTTTTTGTTGTTGTGGTTTTGTTTTTTGTTTTTAATTGTGGGAGGAGTGGTAGAAGAGGGGAAGGATAGAAAAAGGAAGTGTTCTTTATTGTCCTGGATTAAAAAAAATGATATTTTGCTTTTGATGAATATAAAAAAAATTTTTTTAAAGGACGCATTTTATCCTTTAGATCCTTCAACGCAGAGTATTGTGATATTCTCATTTAGAAATTTACGTAATATCTAACCAAAGGATCATTATTTTACATTGCAGAAAAATTCATGGAGCATATCATTACTTATCATGAATTTGCAGAAAACCCTGGACTTATCGACAATCCTAACCTTGTAATACGGATCTATAACCGGTAAATACTCCTGCTTTCATAATTGCTAAATACTCTTCCAGGGTTTTTTTTCAAAGTGCTCTTTTTAACTATTCTAGTTTTCTTGTTATAAAATGTGCCATCACATATAAATGAGCTAGTGGGCAGTGACTTTGAAATGAAAATGACGCCTCAGCCTTTTTTTCTTTTTTTTTTTTTTTTTTTTTTTTTTCAATGAAGCATTGAAATGTTATTCTGTCTTATAGATTTTACTACTTCTCTGCTCAGAGAAGTTTGGCTTGAAGCAGAGATCATTCATGTGGGGAAAAAATTTAGCTGATCATCTCTTCATTGAAAAGAATAAGAAATTTCATGTTGTTTCTGTGCCCCCATCCTCTCCTCTTTTTCCCTCCTTCCCTTCCTCTCTACCCCCTTCTCTTCTCTCTCCCTCTCTCCCTTCTCTGTGTAATGGTTTTACACAATTTATTTCTCACAGTTACTATAACTGGGCTTTGGCTGCTCCCATGATCCTTAGCTTGCAAGTATTCCAGAAGAGTCTGCCGAAGGTGAGATGACCCACCATTTGTTTTCTAAGTATCTACAACATATGGTATTTAGAAAAATTCATATGTGCACACTTCTAAACTAGATACTACTCAAAGTTTTATTTAAAATCAATTTAACATTCTAGCACCTGGCACCCAGGTGGCTCAGTTGGTTTAGTGTCTGACTTCATTCAGCTCAGGTCATGATCTCACAGTTGGTGAGTTGGAGCAACATAAAAAAAAAAGTTTTTAATAAAATTAGATTAATATTACAGAAGATCCAAAGATTTTTTATGTGCCCACTCAAATTATCTCATGCCCCAAATCTAGGAAATTTGCTGGGCTGCCATATCTTTGTCATTTTTATTAGATGTTTATACTGGTTTCTGGTTGGGTATAAAAGTTGAGAGATTTGATTAATTGTTAGCTAAATATGGAATGCATGAAAAGGAATTCCTCTCATTAATATGGAAAGAAGCAGCGGGACGAGGGTGATGTGCCCACCAGAAGTGTGATGTTAGCGTGATTGGATAAGATATGTCTAATAAGCCTGTGATATAGAACCTGAAGATTTGTTCTAAATCTGTCAGCGCAGTTGGTCCTCATAACTCATGAGAACATGTTTTCCAGTGGTAGAGAAATGAGAGCAGCACCTACCAGCCCCCTGCTCCTGTTTAGCCAGACCACTCAGTCTCATCCCATAGAACTGCTGCAAAGCCATGCTACCACAAAAGAGGACTGTCCATCTGTCAGAGGTGTTACAAACTCTGGAGGAGTTGGGAGGTGTAGAGAATGTTGCTCACATTCCATAATAAGGCACTGTCCTGCAGGGGGATGATAGAAAGCAGTTGGGTGTTTTGTGACTGACAGATGACTAGACTGACCCAAATTGATTGTTTCCAGGCCACAGTCGAGTCCTGGGTCAAAGATAAGATGCCAAAGAAATCTGGTCGCTGGTGGTTTTGGCGTAAGAGAGAAAGCATGGCCAAACAGGTAACGGACCCGGAGAGGTAATTTTTTTCCATGGGCTGAAAAGAAGCAAATTTTTCATTTTTTCAAAAAACATTTTTGCCAAGCACAAGAAAATCAATTTGGGCTTATAATATTGTCTTACGGTAATTATAGCCGCCATTTATGAACAGTTTGATGTGCAGGTACTATGCTAGATGCTTTATGTTCATTACCCTTCACCTTTACTACAGCCCTTCAGTATAGATGTTTGAGTTCCCATTTTACAAGTAAAGAAGCTAGGGCACGAAGAGGTGAGGTGAGTTGACCAAACACGCATAACTGGTGAAGGACGGAGCTACGGTTTGGCCAGGGGTTCAGCTCCAAAGCCTCTTTCCCTTTGCCCACTCACTATATTACCTTCCAGACAGAAGCAAGAGCTTGTTCTCCTACTGAACAGCGGGCGGCATGGGGGCCCTCTGTTCTGTAGTACTGGTGTCCCTGGAGCAGACCGAATGAATGTGGACCAGTTGTATTATAGTCTGTGACTTGAAATGGTGCTCTTTTAAAAGTTTTTACTTCTGGGGCACCTGGGAGGCTCTGTCAATTGAGCGTCCAACTCTTGATTTGGGCTCAGGTCATAATCTCACAGTTCATGAGTTTGAGCCCTACATCGGGCTCTGCAATGACAGTACAGAGCCTGCCTCGGATTCTCTCTCCCTCTCTCTCTCTGCCCCTCCCCTGCTCTTGCTCTTCCTCAAAATAAGTAAATAAACTTTAAAAAAAAATTCTTAATTGTTTTGTAGTGAACAGCTTTTGCATAACAGCATATGACTTCTGTCTCAGATTTCTGTCCTTTGGCTCAAGGTAGAGAAAGGCTGTTTCTTAAGCATTTTTAAGTTAGGGATTCAGAAAACCATTTTGCTTATTGCTCGAGAGGGCTGCTGATAAATTTTTACCTGTCCGTCTCTGGGGGCAGGTGGGGAATAATTGCACATCGCCATTGCTGTCTTGTTGTTTTAGCTGCCAGAGGCCAAGGAAGGAAAATCCGAGGTACCGCCAACCAGTGACCTGCCATCAAGTGCAAAGGAGCCAGCCAGTGGCAGGTGGGGCACCCTGTTCTTCCTCCAGACTCACAGCACTTGCTCACTCACTCACTGCTTTTTAGCCATTGTATTCAAGCTGATTTTGACAATTTTGATTAATTTTTGGTCAGAAACTTCTTTCTCATAGGGACAACCATGACCATAAGTGGCTTGTTTGTGCCACTCAGCAGATAATTTCTGCTTTTCTAAAAATTATAATCAGTTTAGAGGAGTAAATACACCCATCACTGCTTTTTAAATGCCTTGCTCCCATCCTGGAGCCATGGAATCAGATGCCTGTAAAATGGAGGCCTCTGGGAAAGGGATCTTGAGGAGTCCTAAGATGTGCTATCCTCGGTGTCTCTGCCCTCTAGCTTCCTATCCAACACAAAAGGGAGACACAAAAGAATTTCAGAGGAAGCCTAGTGGGCTCAGTTGATAAAGCATGCAACTCTTGATCTCGGGGTCATGAGTTAGAGCCCCACATTGGGGTAGAAATTTCTTTAAATTAGGGGCACCTGGGTGGTTTAGTTGGTTGAACATCTAACTCTTGGTTTTGGCGCAGGTCATGATCTCACAGTTGCGGGTTGGAGTCCCAGGCTGGGCATGGAGCCTATTTAAGATTCTCTCTCCTTCTCCCTCTGCCCCAGCCCCACCCCTACTCACATGAGTATGCACTCTACCTAAAAAAAAAAAAAACAAAAAAAAAACAACAACAAAATTAGTGTGGGTCCTTTTCATTCTTGGAAAATGTAGCCCCTCTTGGATATTTGTATTGGCTAGCCCTGAAAGGAGGTGCCACTATGCACCTTGTTCTCATTTCTGCTCTTCTTCTACTTGCCCAGCCAGATTTTTTCCTCTCCTCCTGCTCCAGCTCTTTAATTCAGCTGCTGGTCTGAGCCTGAGCTTTCATTTTCTTGCTCTTTACCCTCTTCTTTCAAAGGGGGTTTATAGGGCACTTGGGTAGCTCAGTCCATTAAGCATCTGACTCTTGATTTCAGCTCACAGTTTGTAAGATTGAGCCCCAAGTTAGGCTCTACACTGACATCATGGAGCCTGCTTGGGATTCTCTCCCTCTGTCCCTCTCTCTCTCCACCTTCCCCCCACCCCCTCGCTCTCGTTTGTACTCTCTCTCAAAATAAATATTTTTTTTAAAGGAAGGGTATATAGAATCCTTTTTATTAGTTTTTTAAATTTGTATAAGCAATTATATTTTCTACAGTTTGTTATCTTTTGAAATGTACGTTATCTTTTCAACAAGAGTCAGTAGACCTAGTGGCATTCACTGGTCATAGCAGAAAATAATCAGTCATAGCCAGACTGCTGGCTAATCATGAGAGGGAGAAGGTGGCCTTCTCCCTTCATGATGTGAATACTCAGGCACTGGAAATCGAGTGAACAACTCTTCCCATCCCCGGAATGGATTTAGGATCTCTTTGTTTCCTTGATCCTAAAGAAAAGCTCTTGTCATTAAAATGCCCTGCTGCCTCTTCAGTAACTGGATTGCTGTTGATAGGCCGGCTGAGGATGACTCATCCAGTGATGAAGGGTCACAGGAGCTCGAAGAATCCATCAAAGTGGACCCTGTTCCCACAGAGCCCCAAGCCATGGCAGCACAACCTCCTATAAAAAGTCTCTTCGACTGTCTTCAGACCAAATTGTGAGTCCTGTGTGATCCGTGTGGATCCATTCAGATTACTTTAGTAACTGTTTAATTGGACATGCTTCTTGCACCACCTCAGACTTCCTACTTCAGTCTCTGAGAGTGAACCAACAGATAAGTATTTTTAACTTTCTTCCCAGATGTACCTTACACAGCCAGGCCATCACTTTTTTTTTTTTTTTTTAGGAGCCACAACAACAGAGAAATGTCATTTTCTTACTTAAATGCAGTTTCCTTTTTCCTGTTGGTTTCCCATTCCCTTTCACACATTTTCAGTGTGAAATGGTCTCGCTGTGCCCTAGGGCGGTCGGGTGTGGAGGAAGAGCATAGACATTTGGTTTTTTGGAGAATCAGAAAAATTTCTTAGAATTCCAAAACACCATTCAGGCAGTGGTTCCCTCAGCTTCTTGTGAACAAGCTGTGCACGCAGCACTGGGCTGTGTGTGTGCCAGCGCAAGAGAAACCATCCTGCCTTGAGCTGACGCCCTGAAACACTGGTGGTAGTTTGTAAATATTCAGACCCTGTTGAGAATTGTATGTTTTCAGCTCATTTTTTTCTCTTATTATAGTAATCATATTTATGTATTTCTTTCCATTCCTTATACATTTCTGCCATATATATATATATATATATACATATATATATATATATATATGTATACACACACGCACACATATGTGTATATATGTATGTACACATACATACATACATATATTTCAGAGATTAGGAGATTAGAATTTTTTTTCACTTAACATGATACCTTTGTAATCTCTCCGTGACTACATATTAATGGAAACTGACTTAGTTGCACATAATTTCATCAAAGTGATACACCATGAATTTTCAAAATTCTCCCTTTATGATTTTCTTTATTCTCTTACTTTTTATAAAAGGCAAAACTGAAGCTCCAAGATGGCCCAAATGATGTTGTGTTTAGTATTACAACCCAATATCAAGGTACCTGCCGGTGTGCAGGGACCATTTACCTGTGGAACTGGAATGACAAGATCATCATCTCTGATATTGACGGAACAATAACCAAGTAAGCACGAGCCCATGGTGGGTGGCAGGGAGGAGATAGGTACAGGTCACTGTGCAATGGGGGGCAGGAGTGGGGGAATCCCTCCTTGACCACCGTCAGGAAGTGTTTTAAACTACATGCATGGAGACTTGAACACAGAGGTCACACGTGGTCACACACAGGATCATTCTGTGGATGGAGGAGATGGGTGGAGCTGTACAAATTAACATCAGAAACTTTTAGCAAGATTTAGTTATGTAGTCTCTAAGTTCTGGCATTAAAATTAAAAAAAAAACTGTTGAGATTAGGGAGAAGAAAAAGAGGATGTGTTGCGAATTATCTCTGAAAATGAACATCTGGCTCTTGTGTCTGATTCTATTTTTAGAAATTCTTCTGTGAGTATGCAGGGGACTGCCTCACTGCTATGCAAGCTGTGACAAAATCACCCTTGTAGATTATATTGTCCCCCCACTCTGCCTCTACCCAGTGGTTTTTGGCAGCTGGTATTTAAATAGGCAAACACTTGGCTGTATATGCTTCGTTTTCTGATACCTTTTCCTATTTCTACCCTCTCAGGTCTGATGCTTTGGGGCAGATTCTTCCACAGCTGGGTAAAGACTGGACTCATCAGGGTATAGCAAAGCTCTACCATTCCATCAATGAGTAGGTATCTTGTCCCACATGGCCACGTACTCAAGTGAGCTAGAATTTTGCTTTAAGAACTACAGAAAAATGGCATACATCAGTCCATGGAAATCGTGTCTTCATGATCCAGCTATTCCTGCTTTCCTTTCCTGTAGCCTCATACAAAGAAAAGTGTCAGCCGCCATTTCTGGAACATGAGCTGTGTATCAGTCCTTGCGTTACATGTTTAATCTATACCTCTCATCCTCACAGTGCTAGGAGTTTGAGGCACTACTTATATATATCTGTGGTTATAGTTATCATTGGGGGGTTAAGTTTTAACAGAAGAGCCAGATTTACATTTTTTTTATTGGGTTTGCTTTGTTGTTGTTGTTTAAGAGAACAAGTAGGAGGGAGGGATAGAGAATCTGAAGCAGGCTCCACACCCAGCACAGAGTCCAAGGCGGGACTCGATCTCACAACCCTGAGATCATGACCTGAGCCGAAACCAAAAGTCGGACACTCAAAAATCAAAAGCCACTTCGTTGCCCCTAATTGGATATTTTTTCATTGGATTTCACTGAGTAGGTAATACTTGCATGCATGGGGTCACCCATGGGGTCCTCTCTGTTGGGGCAACAGAGAAAACAGTGCTGTGGCCTTTGTGGGACCATAATCCGTATGAGTTAAATTGATTTGAAAATTTAGTGTCTTGGGGCGCCTGGGTGGCTCATTCGGTTAAATGTCTGACTTTGGCTCAGCTCATGAGCTCACAGTTTGCAAGTTTGAGCCTCGCATTGGGCTCTGTGCTGACAGCTCGGAGCCTGGGGCCTGCTTCAGATTCTGTGTCTCCCTCTCTCTCTGCCTCTCCCTCCCTCATGTTAGCTCGCTCGCTCTCTCTCTCTCTCTCTCAAAAATAAATATTAAAAAAAAAAGGAAAAAGAAAATTTAGTGTCTTAAGCATTAGTTGAGAATGCCATAGTATGAAAATTGTATGTCTGTTACCCATGATTTGCTCCTTGTCTTACAGAATGGTTTGCATTCTACAAATTGTCTTTATAAATGAGATCCTTTGCATCTTTCCTTTATGCAGACAACTTAAAGATAGTCCAGGGTTTTTGTTCCGTAATCTGACTTTCATTGACTGGTTGCTGAAGATATATCAGTATTTATAAATTTAGCATAATCCCTAGTTGCATATATCCCCATTTTTCCCTATGATGTTTTCTATGGAGAAGTGAGATCTTTATAATCCTAACTACTTTCCTTATTAAATTCAAGAATTTGATTTTCACAACAAACGAAGGGAACTTTATTTGGATCTTTTAAAAGAATAGTGCCTTTTTTTTTTTTTTTCCATTTTTGCCAGAGTGTGTGTCTCTAAACAGGATGTTTCTTTCTTCTTTTCTTTCAGGAATGGCTACAAGTTTCTGTATTGCTCCGCCCGTGCCATCGGCATGGCCGACATGACCCGTGGCTACCTGCACTGGGTCAATGACAAGGGCACAATCTTGCCTCGGGGCCCTCTGATGTTATCCCCTAGCAGCTTATTCTCTGCCTTCCACAGGTACACCTTCTGTGTGTGCATGCGTGTGTGTGCACATGTGTGGGTGCATGCGCCTGCTCGCACTGGGGGAAAGGGTCTGAATGGGGAAGTTGGAGGTCAAGCTCATCGTAAGGGTCTGTATCTGATTCTGAGCTTCGGCATTTCTTGGTTCTTTGGCTCCCCCAGACCCAGAGCATTCTAACTCAGAGCTCATCCTAGTCCGGTCAGACACGGTCCAAAAATCAAGCTGTCACGTTTTCTCCTTCCCTAAACACCATCAGTCAGAGTCTTAGTCTTTCTTGACTGGCAAAGGAAGAGAAAGAAAGATATCAGTTACAAAATATTTTAAGAAATGAGTGATTGTGAGCACTAAAATCTTTTCAGGATCACATACCAGGAAAAACTACCATTTCAGATTTGGTCATTGTATTTGTACTTTTTTTTTCTCCCTAGGGAAGTGATAGAAAAGAAACCAGAGAAATTCAAAATAGAGTGTCTAAATGATATCAAGAATCTGTTTGCCCCCTCTAAGCAGCCCTTCTATGCCGCCTTTGGAAACCGTCCAAATGTAAGTGTGTAGCCTTTGGTATGGTGGGTAAAATTCAGAGGCGTGTATTTTTTAGGGTACAGCCTGGATATAATTGTCAAACCAATTGTATAAACAGAATGAATGTTCTGCTAAATGGGTTTTCATTTATCTGTTCCAAATTTCTGCCTTTGGGTCCTGTAGGACATCTGCCCTAGAGTTTTGGTGTATGAGAAAGGGCACTTTCTCTTTGTTTTTATGGCTTTGATTCCATCTCCTTGGGCAGTCCTGACTCCTGTGTAAGTGGTTCTAAGCCATGTCCTTGGATCCACCCCAGAGAGTGCTCCGCCTTCGCAAAAGCTTCCCAGCCTGCCTACCCACACACGGGCCCTCAGTTTCCAGGTGTGCGGAAGGTGTTGCCACCTGGCCTCTGGCAGGCAGCAGGGCCCCTCTCCTGTTCCAGGGCCCCTGGCGTCTGTCAGCCCCCAGTTTTCTGACTCCGAGTGCCCTTGGGTTTGGCCCCACTCTTTCAGTTTGTCTCAAGTTCAGTTTTAGCAGTGGCAGAGGGACACTGTGCCTGCGCCACGTGTTCCCAAGACAGCCTTGTGTTCATACTGTTTTTCTGGCTCACAAGGAACCAGAAAAACATCTCCTGATTTCTTCTCTCATAATCACCTTATTTAATGTTTTCTTCTGCAGGATGTCTATGCTTACACGCAAGTTGGAGTTCCAGACTGCAGAATATTCACCGTGAACCCCAAGGGTGAATTAATACAAGAAAGGACCAAAGGAAACAAGTCATCGTAAGTGTGCTCCTCCTCCTCAGCCCCCCGCCCGGCAGCGAGGGGTGGAGTTGGGAACAGAGGTTCTGAGGATCAGGCCCAGCTCGAAATATCAGTAGTGTACCTGTCTGTTGGAGGCTTTCCTCTTTGCCTGGGTGTGTCCTTCTCTGTAATAGTGTCTGTACTGGGATCACTGACAATTTTAGACTTCGAAGAGGAAGGCTATGTCCTGGGAAGGGATGCATGCCCATCTCAGATCCTACTGCTTTGAGGAATCTCTGTAACTAGCTTCACGACGTGCAATCCTGTGCTCTTACATCAATTTCAGAGTAACACTTTGTGTGTTTTTCCCCCAATCCCTTCTCTTAGGTATCACAGACTGAGCGAGCTCGTGGAGCACGTGTTCCCACTTCTCAATAAGGAACAGAATTCTGCCTTTCCGTGCCCAGAGTTCAGCTCCTTCTGCTACTGGCGAGACCCGATCCCCAAAGTGGACCTGGACGACCTGGCGTGAAATGGCACCTCCAGGGGCGATCCTCCGTCACTCGCCTCACAGCAAGGGAAGGTGACCAGCACTTCTGCTGGACAGAGGACACTGGGCTACCCTCCAAGCCACAGGTGCAGAATGGGACTCAATGCTGACAGCCAGGCACCAGCAGGCACAGGGAGAGCTCCTGAAGTTGGAACTGCTGTCATCCTTCCCCTTCCCAGGCCTGGCAGAGCTGTGGCTCAGTGCCCTGGGCAAGCGGGCAGGGGAGGACTCGGACCTGACCTTGGAGGCCTGGGCTCCTATCACTGGTCGTCCTCATACACGCGCTGTGTCAAGTGTGTGCTGGTGCTTCTTTAACTGAATAATTTAAAAGGAAGAAAAAAGAAGCTAAATAAGAGTGGACCAAAACATGTATAAAGTAAAAGTGTTATCGTTTCCACTGGGCAGTTAGAGCGTTTCTCTCTAAAACCAGGGCTTTCTTTATGGGATCAGGGTCCACTGAGCTGCCAAAGGTCCAGTTAGTGGTTGATGTTGGTTCACACCGCCTATGCACATTTCTTCTGTGTGCGCCTCCTTCCCTCCTGTGGTGAGACAAGACACCTGCTCAGGTGGGCTGCTCTGGACAGGGGCCCAGGCCACCGTCCCAGCCCCACAGATGTGGGCTTCTGGGGAAGGAAAGTCCCTTAGATCACCGTCTTCTCAGCTGTGGACAAAGCCAGGACAGACAGGTGTTGCTGGGCCTGCTTGGTGCCTGTAGGAAGAGTACTGCCAACAGCAGAAGTAGATTGAACAAGTAACTGATCTGTTTTCAGAGAGGCCTTAGAAATGCAAATACATACTTGTGTGGGGTTCCGGAAGAGTCCTTTTCTCTGCTCTGCCTGCAGCTCAGTTTCTCCGCCTGGTTGTGATGAGACATGTCAGTCTCAGAACAGCACCGGGGGAGGGTTCTGCCCCATCAGCCCCTCCAGAACCGGGAGCCTCAGTGTCAATAGTCACCTCAGTGTTCGAAGCCAGAGAACTGTTGGAGAGAAGGATTCTGTACACACGCAGGCCTCAGCTGGGAGGGAAGCGGTGAGCCGAGTTCCAGAGCAGCGAGGGGACCTGCAGATCCAGGCGCCCGCTGGGGATGGTTTCCTGTCCCCACCCCCACCCCCACCCCGCCCCGCCCCCGGCGCTTGCCCGTACTTGTACTGTGGCACTCGCCCCCCCCCCCATTTTAGTTGGCCCCACCCCAGTGATAGTGATCTAGAGACGGAGAAATGGGAGTAGTTATTTTTCCAGATTGGAGAGTCGAAGTCCTTTGAGTTCAGCTGTTTCTCCCAGCGCTGTTGGATGCGGTGACAATGGTAGAGTCCCCTGAACGCAGTTCTCAGTGGCAGAACCTGGAGGCATGTGTTCCCAGAGGAGGAATGACACCTGCTTCTTCCAGTGCAAACCTGCCCACCTTAAACAGTTCAAAGACTAATTGTTTAATGAGTTTATTTATGTACAGTAGGTTAGGCAAACTAGGTTATGTTTATATGAAATTCTGCCCAGTTAGCGAATCAAAATCCTGGCAGAGCAGCGTGCCGCTATTGATCTCATAGACGCCACAGCGTGTCCCCCCCATGTTGGCTTTAGAGGGAGAACATGAGCTTTAGTAGGGCTTCTCTGCACATGCACGGTACGGAAAATCTTCTATACCTTCTGTAGTGCTTTTCAGGTTGTCCTTTAAAGAGTTTTTGATTAGACAGTTTTTTTCCCTTGATAAGCTCTTCCCTCTGGACACACAGGCTTTGTCAAGGTCCAGGCCAGGAACCCGGGTCTCCCAGCCGTGTGCTGAGGGTGGCAGACCCCTCTGTCCCCGGTGTCCATAAGCACTAGACTTTGTCATTTTGTTGCTGCAGATTGATCGATCCAGTGGGTACGTTTGCTAATTAACGTGAGTCTTTTTCCTTATTTAAAAGGAGTCCCTCTTGCTGAAAGTAGATGATTACTATCACTATAGTGTTCTGAAAGTATTAAGTTTGTGCTGAAACCCATTGCCATTTGGTACAAATGACATTTGTTCTTTCTGTGAAAGAGCGTTACCCTTGAGTGTGTTTGTACACAGACCCTTACGATGGTGAGTTAATGAAGCGTTAGCCTCGCGCTGCTTTCGGTGATGGGTGGTATCACGGGGTGATTGCAAGCTGATCGGGCTTTTCTAAGTCGTTCTCTAGGTTCCCCTGGTGAAACGGCCTTGGCCCGTCTCCCTCTCTCCAGTTCACCCTGACTTGAGTATTTGTCTTGATGCCCATGTGCTGAAGAAGCTTGTCTGGTTGTGTTGTCGACATCTGCGTCTCTGGCAGGCATTAGGAAGTGCACGTGCAGGCCCGGAGCTTGCACACTTAGCCCCCCTGCGTGAGGACTGTGTTTGCTGTGCTTTAAAACCATCTGCATAGTTTCCAACTGGAGAAAGAAAAAACTTCCTAGTGTGATGTCCTAAATGAAAGCTGCTGATAATCACTGGGAGAACAGCCAGGAACAACAGCTACGTGACTGGAAAGTGCCTGTGCCCTGTAGGGACTGCGTGTGGCCCTTTCGGACTTCATTGTTGAAGGTGTGAGCAAGACCTTTTAAAATCAGGTAGAAAGTAAATGCTTTCTAGTAAATGCTAGTTGGTGAAAACAAACTCTTCCAGGAAATTTTATCATCTTTTTAAGTTACTGTGGGAAGCCTTGTTTTCCTCTGCTTTAGAACATGCTGTGTTTAATGAAACCGGTTAAAAATGGAGTTTTTGTTTAAAGTAAGTGCTCTTTCCAGGTGAAAACTAGTTTTTTTGGTTTGTTTTGAAGGTAAGAAAGGGAGGGGGTAACTTTGTTGTTTTAATTTAATAATTACATTCAGTCTATGATGAAGTATTTGATTATTAGCAATGCCACTAACAATTTTTGAGTTGTCAGAAATTACTTGTAAACATCAGTACAGTACTCAGTCACGGCAAAGACAGTTATCCTAAGATAAATGGCTCATATTTTGGTGCAGTGTTTGATGTTCAAAACAAAATGTTACAACAATAAACAAACGTAAACTGAGTGCATTGGACTCCTTCCTTCAGAGGACATTTAAACCGTATTCTCTGTACTCTTGCCAGAAATTGATAATTTCCATAAATTAGCATTTTGATCTTTGCTGACACTTAAATTTGTCTACAGAAAGGACTTCTTTTTGGTGCTTATTTTTATAAAACCTGACTCCAAAAGTGCGGCTACACCCACAGGAACCAACCTCTCTGGCTTTGTACGTTCTGCCAGAGAATAATTCATTCATACATATGTAATTCCTGGTGTGTCCGCACTGGCATCCTCTAGACTGCTGCCCCCTCAGCCCTTCAGGGGTCCCCTGGGAGACCTGCTCCGAGCCTTCGCCACCCCACCTTTCACTAGACCCTCCCTCAAGGTGAGTACCACTTAGCACTCCTGATGTTTTCATCAGCCTAGGAGAGTCCAAGTGATCTTGGATCAAAAACCACATCCACATACTATTTAAATATCTTTTTATCCCCTCAGATTGCTGGCCCTACCAGGTGCAGCATACGCTGGACACGAATCCCAAAGCCCTCCTCGAGAGCCTGCCTTCAAGTATGGCAGAGCTATTCATTTCATGCTTCTTCACCTTGACGGGAGGGCAGGACAGGGTGAGGGGACAGAGGGTCTTGGGGATGTACTTGGGGAATAGAAAGGAAGCGCTCGGAGGGAGATTGACTGTAAGGAACCGGCTTCTAGTGCCTGGGGGCAGAGCAGCATGGGCTTCTTCCTGCAGCCCTGAAGAGTGCAGCCTTTTTCCTTACCTTGAGGATAGGACAGTGTAGGGGGGGAAAGGAACTTGTTTAGAAAGTGGACATGGATATGTACGATGCCATGTTTTAGATCTGCAAGCGTGGATTGGGTCTGTCTCCCTGATTGCAAACCCTTCTTTCAAACCGCAGATCACTCGTGAGACCACTCGAAAGATGATCGGGTCACTGAGAAAGCTGAATCAATGCGCTACCATGGAAATAATTTCAAATGCAGTGGGTGTTGATTTGCACTCTTTATTTGTGGTTAATCATTTAAATGAGGCCATTTGTTAATGTTAGGGGGGAGTGGGGTCCCAGTCCTGTCTCTGTTTAAGTGCCCTGACCTTTTCCTCGGCAACAGCACCCTTTGAGAAGTCATTTTCTGGTACCTGATTGCATCCTGGGCATGGTTCCTAGCTTAAAGCCTGTCAGCTCCTGGAAGGGGCTGCTCCAGAGCTCCCAGGGTCCTGAGCTTGGCCAGCCTTGCGGTTTCCCTCAGTACAGAGGACGGCCTTTTCCTTTTTGAAAGATGCTGTGTTCTGAGAAGAAACTTCTGAGTTTTCATTTATTTTATCTTGAAGTAAATGCAGGAGGACCTGCTGTCATTAGACTTCATTTATCTTGCCTATCTTGGATACAGAGAGCTGAAATGTACCTTTTTTGGTAAATGAGTCAGTCTGCACTGAGAGAAGAGGACCAAGTTTTTGGCGCTCTAGACAACCATCTACGGAGTAGAAAGAATGGTCCCTGTCTCCCTTCTGTCTGGCCTGTCTTTCCAGCTGCTGAGCATTTGTCCCCTTTGGCGATAAGGTCTTTACAGGGAGGTGTGAGGGAGAGAGGGCTAAAGTATGTGCACGTGCCAGCTGGGTTTTCCTGAAATGCTCCACTGCATTGGGTTTTTTTTCCATGAGTCATGTCTAGGTCGGCCGGTGATACAGCCACCGTTAGCCAATTCCCCAGCTGTGGAAACAGGGAAGGAGAGTGCCCCTCCCCCCAACTCCTGGATAGAGAGATCCAGATTTTAAAGTCCTAAAACCACAAACCTGAAATTCTTGGGTCACTTCTGCTTACCTGGGGGAAGGGGATGAGGAAGAAGGCTCCTTTCTGAAGTGTCCAGGGGCCACCCTATCATCTCATTTGCAAGCAAGCCTAGAAACTCACAGAATTTTTACAGCATATGAGAGTATCCTGGGTGGCTGAATCAGGTAAGCGTCTGACTTTGGCTCAGCTCATCTCACAGTTCATGAGTTTGAGCCCCGCATCGGGCTCTGCTGACAGCTCAGAGCCTGGAGCCTGCTTTGGATTCTGTCTCCCTCTCTGCCCTTCCCCCTCTCATGCTCTGTCTCGCTCAAAAATATACAATAAACAACATTAAAAAATAAAAAAGAGTATCCAGTGGCTTGATTTCAGGCCCAGGAAACTTGTTTCTATGATCTACAACTTTCCCTGGGACTCTAGGCGACTTGCCTCTCCCAGGGGCACTTGATTGGCCAACAGATTTTGCCAGCCTGATGAGCAGAGACCACCTAAAGCTAAGAGTCTTGTGTCCTAGGGGTTTCTGTGGCTGCAGATAAAGGAGCAATGTGCCTGGGCTTCCCTGGAACAGAATGTGCTCTCCATGGGAAGATGCCTGCTTTTCTCCGATGATCTCAGCTTTCAGCGTGTGATCAGTTTTATGTTGGGCCTGTTGTTGCCGGGGAACCCGCAAGTCTGTAAAGCCGCATCTGCTGTGAGCTGAGCCGTGCAGTGAGCGATCTCATTGGGTCGGCCAGCTGCTGATTAGATGTGAATTTTAAGCATCCCCTAGAGGAGCCCCTCTTTAGCTGCAGAGATCACAGGGGGGCCTTGACCTCTAAGCACATCTGGTTTGTCTTTACAAGCAAAAATCAACCCCCAAGTATATAGCTTGGATAGTGAGGGGTAACAGTGATATGGCTGAGATTTATTCAAGCTTACTTTCTACAAGCATAAAAAAATTACCTTTCTGCAGTTTGCTTTTTAGCAACTCTCAGTCCATAAGGCACCAGACTGGAGTAACCTGAAGTGGTTTTTCATCTTTATTGACACTCCCTGTCTTTGCACTTCAAATGTACATGTCATTCAAGGAGCCCCACGAGCTGCACAAGCCCCCTGTGCCTTCCTTCACAGCTGGGCATGGGCCCAAGTGAGCGGTGCCAACCAGCCCTGGGACAGCCCACCCTGGAGACCTGAGGTCTCTGGGGTGGCACGTGCCACCTTGGCACTTCAGTGCATCTGAACTTCTCTCCTGCAGGCAGTGTAAATGCAGACTGCGTCCACAGGAACCACTTTGCCGGCCCGCCACCTCTCAGCCCTGCAGCCCAGCAGCTCTTCTCCATCAGCAAGACGTGGTCCTGGGCAGCAGATTAAGCTCCGCGGTTAACACCCAACGTGCCCGGCACAGGCTCTGTGAGCGAAGCCGCAGGGGAGGCCCCAGCTCCTCAGGTGTCCAGTCGGGATGACAGAAGGTGGTGGCCCCATCAGGCACATGTGTCCTCACCACCTGCCTGGGAACTCTCGGGTGTGTGGCCTCAGCAGCCAGGTAAGGTCTGTATCTTGGGGGAGGTGTTGGGGCGTCTGCAGAAAATTAGACCAGTGCTCCAGTTACATACATAATAAACTGCATATATTAAAGCTTCCAAGTTCTCACAACTATCTTTCCTCTTCCCTTTCCCCAGGCACCCTAGAGGTGAGAAAGGAAAGGATATAAGAAAACCCCACTAAACGTGGAGTACATTTCATCAAAGTCCGTGTGAGCCAAGCGGCCCCCAGTCACCACGATGTTGACACCATCTCCTGCCTTCAAGTGCACGATGAGGTGAAACGCCCCTGGGCCCCCACAAGTGTGTAGAGCCCCCTGGGGCCGGTGGTATTCCAGGAATTCCCTCTTGTAGCCGGCTGTATGCAGCTGGGCCACACTGGCATTGGAGACCGACAGGACAGCTTCCACGTACGCGTCCCTCTCAGGAGTGAGGGTGGCTGTGATCAGGTAGCGCCCATCGTATGGAGCCGTGAAGATCCCTGGGAGGATGAAGGCAGGCACTTGTCACACCATCACAGGACCTTTGTGACAGGTTATCGGTTAACCCAGATTTGGGGAACTAACCATCTCTGTTTGTCCAGGACTGTCCCAGGAGACCCAACGGGGAGAGGTGGTCACCCAACCTCTAGAAGATAGGTTGCCCTGAGGGGACGTACCCCCTTTCTGTACTCGCACCTGCCCTCCACCCACCCAATGACAGACTCCTTAGCTGGCCCAGTCCTCACTGTGACACCCCCTGTCTTCTGCTTGGAACATCCAGGAGAGGACAAATCTTACAAAACCCCCAGGATGTGCTCTGATGACTAGAACTCTCACCTATGCCCGAAGGAGCCGTCAGAATAACCTTCCCCATGCTGTCATGCGGTGAGCACGGAGAGGACCACCCACCCTTGCTGGAAGAGAGTTCAGCTGCTTTAACATTCCTGGCAATGGGGTACACACCAGCTTCAGCAGTGCTATGTGCACGGCGCAGGTATGAAGACGCAGGGTCCGCTCCTACCTCACCCAAGGTTTAGTGGGGAAGCAGCAGCTGCCCAGATCCTGGTTGCATTTTGGGAGTTTCCTCCATCATTGAGAGCACCCCAGGGCCAACTTAGAATAAGCCTCACAACCTGTGTGCTGGGCACGACATCCACAAAATGCCTGAGTTGCCTCCTGAGGAGGCAAGAGCAAAAAGAACCCATAAAGTTTGTCACTAACCCAGGGAGAGGCCACAGCCAGCCCTCCTCACTTGGAAGAGCCAGTCCCCCTGCACGGGATCAGTGTACAGGTGGCATCCATTTGTGGCCAAAAATAAGCAGGCATTCACTGAGCCAGTGGCCCACAGGTTCTGAGCCTGGGGAAGCAGGGGAGGTGGTGGTTGGAGGGAGGGGGATGGCATGAGGAAGGGTACATGGGTTGGTAGATAGACCCATTTGCAAAGCAGCAACTGTAGATGCCCCAAAGCCACAAGGGTCGGAGCCTACACCAAATGTTGGTGAGAGCAGCCACTTCCATGGGCTGTGGGGAGGGCTAGGCATGGACCCCGACCACAGACCAAGAGTGACAGAATGGAGGGCCCAGGAGCCGAGAAGGAATCTCGTGGACTGCCCTGAAAAATGGTCAGAAACTGCCAGGCCCTGTTGCTCCCTTCCTCAGCTTTTAATGACAAGTAAGATAAAGCTGCACAAGTCTTCCTGAGGCACCAGAACGCACGGCCTCCTACACCGCTTAGAGACTGCCTGTGGGGAGGCCTCACTCGGGGTCACCCAGAATGTGAAAGAAATGTCAGTCACCATCTCTGCTTGCAAACGTCACCTGACCCGTCAGGGTGGACAAGCTGTCCCCACCACCCAGGCAGCATGGGGTGAGGGCCCCAGGGGGAACCTGAGCTTGTGGAGAAAGTGAAGGTCTCTGAAAGCAAAGTCTCTTCCCACACCCCAGCCTGGAGAACAGTAGAGTCCTGAGCTTGACTCCAGTTGGCCTGGAGGACCCCGAGTTCCTTTCCCAAGTTCCGTAGGTAACTTTTATGCTCACTAAAACCTAAGCCTTGTCCTAGGAACAGTGGGATTTAGCTAGATGGTGGCCAGGCAGGACAAACACGAGAGTGAGGCCTAAAATCTCTGCCTGTTCCATCCACCCCTTGTAACCTTCCTGACCTCCTCCTGCCCTCACACCTGTGCAGTTCCTCAGGGAGGACTTCTGTGGGCACCGCAGCATGCTGGCACTTGATGGGATCAGAGATGGGCCTCCCCAGCTCTGTGAGCTACTCAGGAAAGGTAACTGGGCCCTCGGCACAAGCCCCTGGGTCCTGCTTTACCCTGCCCCAGCCACACCTGGAGCTGTGCTTCCCTCCAGGAAGTGGGGCCCTGACACGCCTACCCCTTATAGAGGAGACAAGATGCCCATGTCTGGCCTTTCAGGAAGGAAGGCTCTCACTTCAGTCCCCGGGGACAAAGATGGACAGAAGCCCAGGCACAGGTGTGGTGGGAAGGAGGAAGCCAGGAACCCAGGGTGACCTCCGTTGTCATTGTACTGATAATCTGGGCGACAAGACAGATGCTGCAGCCAGGACCCAGGCCCACAGCTAAAGCAGTTCTATTCCAGAGCAGGAGACCCCGCAACCGGGTCCGGTCCCTTCCGGAAGGAGTGCTGTCACCCTTTTTGGCTCTGTTAATGAGCCACGAGCCACTGAAGGAGGCAGGGCAGGGGTGGGCTTTCCCCCATCCTGTCCCGGGGTGTTGGGACAATAGATGCTTAGGAAGAAGACCTCCCCAGGGCTTGGAGGACAGCGGGGAGGGGCCAGGGTGCAGTCAGTGGTGGGCAGAGTCTAACAACAGTGCCAAGGACTGGTATGCTGCTCTCATGACTAGAAAAGGTCACTGCACATTCACCCACCCACCCTGCAGCCTGGCAGCTGCAAACTTCTTCACCTAAAACTCCACAAATCAGGGGAGGAGCAACAGGGGCCAACTGGTCCCTCAGGCACCCACAGCTGCTCAGGCACCTCGGGCGTGGCGTCCCCACCCCGCCTACAGGACAGGGGGCCCGCTGGCATGTGGAGACTATGCACCGCCTCAGAACTCACCAGTGTCGGGGTTGTACACGTCCCCGTCATTTACCAGCACTTTGTTAAAGAGGACGACACCCCCATCGCTGGGGAAAGGCTTCTGGGTGAGCCCCGCAGAGAAAGACACCAGAGAAGGCGCTGGAGTCCCTGGAGCAGAGAGGACATGAAGTATTCACAGGGGTCAGGTTGCACCAGTCTGGAGAGGCAGCCTCACGGTGCTGTTTGGCCTTAAGGTGGCAAAGCACTGTGGGACACAGGGCCAGGCCGGTCCTCGTCTGGTCGGTGGTGGGGACGGTGAGCAGCAGGACAAGCACTGTCTGGGAGTGGACATGTGAGACCGTGTGACACTGTGTGTGTGAGTGTCGGGGGCTCGTGGCAGGAACAGGAAGCTAGGCACAGCCACACCAGGCAGAGACCCAGCCAGTAAGCCTCACCACCAACTCCATGGGCTGGGAAGATGTGTGAGGGAAAAGTCCTAGTCTCAGGCATGACTCAGACCCTCTCTGAGGAGCAAATCTTGGCGGGGGCCTGAGTCCCGTCAGCAGAGGTCTGTCCCTCGGCTGGTGGGCACAAAAGAGCTGGGCCGGGCCTCCACCCACGCTAATAGCTCAGAGGGAGGAGGCCGGACACGCAGGGGAGGGGCAGAGGCCACCGAGGAGAACCAGCCTCCCACCAAGGTCTCCCAGCAGACGTACCTGGGGAGGCCACAGGAGGTGAGCTGGGATATCCTGAAAAACAAAATGGGAGTGGGACATCAAACAGGAGCCCCTCTGTTTCTCCCAGCTCCTCCCACTGTTCTCCTTTAACTAGACCTAGAGCAAGAGCGCCCCTCCCAAGCTGCCCTCCCAGAAATGGGCACAGCTGTACCCCCACTGTGCCTGCTTCCTCACTAGCCCCCTCTCACAGGGCAGAGAAGGTCCGTCAGGGCAAGCTGGCTGGGGGGATCCGAGAAGAAAGTGAGGCTGGACAAGTGTTTGATGGATGCATGGGAGGGGGCGGAAGCATGGATGGACAGGCAAATGCACAGCCCCAAGGAGTATAAACATCCCTAATGCGTATCCTCCTGGGAAAGGCATGTTTTTGGGGGGAGCCCTGTGATCTCTGCAGCTTGGGGTGGCTGAGCAGGAACAAAGGAAGAGAACGGCTAAGGGCAAAGGTGTCTCCTTGTGTTCCCAGCATTGACCCTGCCTGCCTGGCAGCCGTGGTGCTTCGGGGATTTTGGAACTCGCACCCGGAAAGACCCTGCAGCAGACCCCCTAAGGCTCAGGCTGCCCCTCCATCTAGTGTCACCCCCACCACTTGGAGGTGCCCAGCCGCAGGGCCCTTACCTGGTGCTCCTGCAAAGCCCTCGGCACTGGGGATGGGTCCCTGCCCCGTCTGGCCATCCACTCCTTGGGGCAGGCCCCGCCCTGACACGCCCATCCTCCCTGGAGGCCCGGCCTCTCCAGTCTCCATAATGACCCCAGTGGAGCCAGGCAGGAAGGGCAGCCCCGTCCAGCGCGGCCATGCTGGTGGGGGCAGTGGCTGCAGGGGTCTCTTGGGTAGGACAGGCTGCTGGCCTGTGGGCGGACGTTTTCCAGGGTCCTCAGGAAGCGGGGGAGCACTTGGCCTCGGCAGAGGGGTTGGCTTGGGATGAGAGGCCTCCGTGGGGGCCTCCACTGGCCCTGGGTGGGAGGGCCTTCCAGGCACCTGTGGGGCCTTCCCTCGCGGTGGGGGCTGCGTTGCTTCTGAGGGCTCCTCCGCTGGGCATTTGGAAAATGGAGAGAAATATGCAGGATTAAAAACCTCAGACTTGACTGCTCAGCCACAGGCGCCTCTGTGAGATTCGATGGGCTGGGCCCCCTGTGAAGATGTGGGCTTGGTGGCTGTCCCCAAAGCATCAAGAGTCACGGGCACTGCCTTGGGCCAGCACAGAGCAGCCACCACAGTGTGGGGGCAGCATGCCTCACGGCTTCAGAAGGGGGCCACAGGTCAAGCTGCCCTCGGGTCACCCAGGAGCCGATAAGAAGAGCCATGGGGACCCCCTGCACAGGGGCGGAGTGGGGGGAGATTTTCAGCCTTCCTTTCTACACAGTAGTCATGCTCTCCAAAACAGCACCATTCTTGGCCCCAGCACCAAAACTTCTGATTTCAGCACATGATGATACCCTGGATATATCACAAATTACTGAAAGGGACCTGCTGATCCCAACCAACAAATGTTCTCCCAAACCAGCTAGTGTTGGGGTCACTGTGGGTGGCTTCACAAGCTGGGACCCTGCCGAGAGCAGCAGATGCCACAGTGACCCCAGCTGGTGTTAGGGCGCTTAAGCCACCTCAGCAGCAGGCACAGAAACACCCAGCACCTCTTGCCACAGCCTTATCACCAACTAAGGGGATTTCCACGGGAGGAAGTTTCTGATTCACATTTCCCTGCCCTCATGGGAGGGCACTGTGACACAGCCAGGAAGCGGCTGCTCCTTCCTCCTATGAATACATTCCTGGAACCAGCCTTCCACGAAGGCTTCCTGAGGGCCCACCCAACTTTTCAGTCTGTGTGGTACCTGCAGTGTGCCCAGGTTCCAAAGCTATACAATTAATGTCCAGGCAAAATCAGTGATTGCATTTTGACCCACTGTCTAGTTTTGAAACTCGCTAAGGTAACTACAGTAATCAAACACATGCTCCCCTCCCCTTCCGCCACAGAGCCAGGTTGCTTACCCACCTCCGGCCCCCAAGGGAGGCTATTTCTCAAACAGCCTTTCCTGACCAGTGCTCCATGAGAGACTTCAGCCCTACTGAGAATGATTCACCACTTCCTCAGTAGTCCCAAAGATAATCCAGAGCTAACACCTAGATGCAGAGAAGAGAATTCATGTGGTTCTGTGGAATAGCATCAGGCCTTAATTCTCTTCAGAACCACCACTGAGAAGGGCTGGGTTAGACAGAAACTGAGGCAGGTGGACTAAAGACATGTGGACACCAGCCACAGTGGAGGACAGGAGTATGAGAACATGGAAACGCGAAGTCTACGCATTGAATCAAGAAGCTCCCAGCCCCCATTTCCTGCTCACACCCAGGACGCCTACTTATTTATAGCTTAGGTTGGGGATAGGGAGAATCTTCAAAATGACCCTGTAAGAAACCCACCAGCATAAAATCTTATCCAGTGCCTCACCTTTAAATGTGAACCATAGTCAAGATCACTTGATGTACAGAAAACCTCTGATAAGAAAGATCAAAACAAGCCAACCAACGTACCAATGAAAAGGAACTCTGAGGAAACACACAATGCAAGAAAATAAAGAGGTAAAACCCTCAAACAGAAGACACAGTCCAAGATGCAAGAATACATTGGTATAAGAAAGGCATAATCAGAGGCACCTGTGTGTCTCAGTTGAGCATCGGGCTCTCTGCTGTCAGTGCAGAACCTGCTTTGGATCCTCTGTCTCCCTTTCTTCCCCTCCCCCATTCACATGTGTGCCCACATGTTCTCTCTCTCAAAACATTTTTTAAAAAGACATAATCAGAGAATAAGGATGAGCCTTTGCTGATAAAAATATTCTTGCCAAAAATAAGCAAATTCTATGAAAGAGTTGGTAGATAAAAGCAAGGAAATCTTTCAGAAGGTAGGACAGGAAGGCATGGGGCACCTGGATGGCTCAGTTAAGCGGTCAACTCTTGGTTTCAGCTCAGGTTATGACCTCACAGCTTTGGGGGTTTAAGCCCTGAGTGCAGAGCCTGCTTGGGATATTCTCTCTCTCTCTCTCTCTCTTTTCCCCACTTGCACTGTCTCAAAGAAAGAAAGGGATGGAGACAGGGACGGAGAGGAAGGAAGGAGAAAATGAGAAAGAAAGAACTTAAAAAAAAAAAAAAAGGTAGGACAAGACAAAATAATGGACATCAGGAAGGAAACAATAAGAAATCTTTCCTGAAAAAAAAATCAGAAAAACTGGGACATAGGATGATGAGGTGGTAAGGCAAGAATTATCAAATTCTCACACATACACACCATTTTATTTCAGCAAAATTATTGAATAAAAGACCTAAACCAAGATCTATTCCGAGCACTGAGGAAAAGGGGAGATCCTACAAGCTTTCAGGAAAAAAAAATTAAAGTGTGACTTCAAATCCAAAAGGCATCATCAGGTTTGTCAATAACAGTACTAGAAACTAGAAGACAAAAGAACAAGGTCTTCAAATTTTGAGGGAGAAATTGTTAACCTTGAATTCTATACCCAACCAAAATATCTATCAATTATGATTCAAGAATAGGTATTTTCAGACATGCAATAAAAAAAATAAATAAATAAATAAACGATCAGCCCCCCCCCCCCCCCACCTTTTAAGGCTATTTATTTTGAGAGAGTAAAAGTAAGCAGGGGCAGAGAGAGATGGAGGGAGAGAATCCCAAGCAGGCTCTGTGCTGACAGCACAGAGCCCGATATGGGGCTCAAACTCACAAACTGCTAGATCATGACCTGAGCCAAAAACCAAGAGTCAGATGCTTAACTGACTGAACCACCCAGGCACCCCTCAGGCCCCTTTTCTTAAAAAGTTTAGAAAACATACTCCACCGAAACAAACCATACAAAAAAGAAACATTAAAAAAAAAAAAAAAAAAAAAAGTTCAAGACAGGAGAGAGGTTCAAGAAATTTCTAGGATGGTAGTGAAAGAAGTTTCAAATTGAAGTCCTTTAGCAAGTCCAGAGAATAAACAGTCCAGATTGGAGCAAAAAGAGAACTCCAGAAGGGAGGTCATGAATTCAAAAAACAAAAAAATGATCTGATATTTTTTATGGTATAGAAAATTATATTGAGAGGGTATCCTAGGGTAAGAGGAATCCAAAACAGATATGTAAAATCTAGCAAATAATACACTACTACTAATTCAAAGAAAAGCAAAACAAAAAGCAACATAATCATATTCAGCTGTACTGAGCTATTTAGCTCATAACAGCATAAATATTGGCGACTGATTGGCTATTGATAACAGCATAAATACTGGCTATTGTGGTAAATTCTAGTGGGAGGTGGGGAGGAGGGGAAGCAGGGGAGATATAAGCAAGCCTAATATATAAACTAATGCCTACAGCTGCTACATGATATATATAATGTCTAAATACTACATATATAATATCTGTATAAAGAGAAATCTAAAAGTAATAAATGAATTTAGAAACCTAGAGGTAAATGTCAGGGGAAAACAGCCAAAAGAATTGCACATGGCTGCCTCTGGGAAGCTAGAAGTGCCGGGGACGGGGGGGCCAGGGCCTGGTTTTATTATAAATCTCTCTGTACTATTTTATATTTTATAAAACGTACTTGCAGAAGACCCTCCCTTGCGTCTACCCTTGCCATCCAGAGAAACTCACCTGCCTGCACTCTGGGTGGGTCCTCCCTTCCCTCCTCCTCACAGGGAGCCCCTGGCTCAGAGCCCTTCCTCCCAGCTGGCCTGTCTTCCCTCTGGGGGCTGCCCCATCCACTCCCTCAGGCCTCTTTCCTTGCCCCCACGGCTCCTGCCCTTTAGTCCAAGTGTATGGGTCTCCATCCAAAATTTAAAAGTAAACACGTCCCCTCCGTCCTCAGTGGACTGCAGTCAGCAAAGTACAAGCCCCTCACACTGGTCCTTGTTTTCTTACCTGTTCCTACCGCACCCTCCAAACCACCGCTCTTCCTCTGAAAGCCACCGCTTTTTTTCAGAGGTTCTCCCGGACCCCCTCCCCACCCAGGCGCTGTCATATTCATTCACTCTCTCTCCCTCCCTCCCTCCCTCTCTCTCCTCAAAAATCTGCAATCGTCTTCCAGTGCTTATAAAATCCAATCAAATCTCCTCTGACATCCTGAGTCCCTGCCACCTGCTCCACCTCCAGTGTCCTCACTGGTGCCCAGCCCTCCTCTAAGCTTCTCTGGCCACACGCCTTTGGCTTTCAGTGTTTACGCTGCCTAAACCAGCCTCTTCCAGCACCCTCACTTCAGTCCCGGTTCAGAGACCACCCGCTCCGGGAAGCCATCGTGGATTAGCCCAATAGAGCTTGAATAGTCCTGCCTCTGAACCTTGAGGCCCTTTGAGCCTCGGAGGGCTCTTTCAATTTTTTACTATTGTTCCTGTCATGCTGGATGATGAGCAGTTGAGGACACATTTTAATGATCTTTTGTCCCCAGGGTTTGGCATAGGGCCTGGTACACGACACTGCCGACATTTAAGGGTGTGGTGAATGAATGAAGGCTGGAAGGAGGGCAGGCATCATGGGCCACACCTTACCAGCCATTACGTTAGGCATCCTAATTCTGCCAAAAAATCATTGTCATTCTGGGGCCAAATAGGGTAATGCTGGTACACAGAGATGGTGAAGGCTCTTTTATGTCCATCACTCCCTCAACACTCAGGTTTATCACACACAGTGGAAGGCAGAAGGAAAAGAATGGACAAATATTTTCCTTGGGCCAAATATCCCCGCCCCCCCCCCCCCCACCCCAGTCTCCATGGCGAGCACACCCATGCCTGGCTGGGGGCAACTGACTGCTCCGAGACAACCTGTCACCTCACGCAATGCTGCCCTGGGTGCAGTCATTTCCCCCAGCCCCTGCTCCCCCATCTCATGCCAGGTGTTTCCAATGTATACGCATTTGTTACAAAGCTGTAACACAGACTGGACAGCATTTTGCTCATTCTGGAAGGATCACTCCTGGCAGCGGATGGCTTTCTGAACTCAACATGTGTTTCCAATTCAGAGAATGACCATTTGAACCGCGTTCTCCCGGAGAGCCCAGAGTTGCTGCCCTTGTGGTTAAGGCGTGAGGCTCACGCAGGAAGGGACGGCGCGGCCCCACGGGTGCTGCCTCGGGTCCAGGAACCTGCCCCAGGCTCCAGTCCTGATGCGCCCGTGTGGCCTCAGGCAGGGCCACAGCCTTCCCCCCGAAGACGGAGAGGGACCCGGGGAGGGAAGGCCGCTGCTTCTCCTCTAGAGTCTATCTTACTAAAAGCCAATTTCGACTTCACTGCAACAAAGACCTGCCGAAGAAAATCCGCCCTAATCCTCGAGCTGCTAAGAACGTGTGTCTGGCTCCCCTGACAGGCTGTCTCTGCCTCCTGTCAGGGAGGCCTGAAGGGAGGCCGGCGGCCACGGGAAAGTAAACTGCAAGCATGAGGGCCCTTAGGTGTGCCTGGCAGCGTGGTGGGGTCTTGTTACACTGCCAGAGGCCGGGGGACAGACGGTGACCCCGGGTGTCAGAGGCTGTGCCCGGGACCCCGGCCGTGCAAAAGCCACTGACCCCTCCTACCTCAACCACCCCGTCCATTAAACGGGCGGCTCCACGGCGCCCTCTCGTCAACCAGGCAGAACTGGGTGCCAGCGAGACAGAGCGAGGGCGCCGGTGCTCATCCCTAACGGGGACACACGGCGCAGGCGCGAAGTCCGGCTGAGGGGGCATCCGATCTCCCGGGAAGCCGGGGTGCACCTGCAGGCCACAGCCGGCAACAACGCGACCTCCTTCCCGGAGGCCATCAAGACTTGGGATTTCTACAAAAATCCTTCCAAACGCCGACATGCGTCCGGCAAAGCCGGTAGACGGTCACACTGTGCGCCCATGAGAATGGGGCTGCCTGGAGGAAGCGGCTGCTCCTGCTCCCCGCAGAAAGGCTGAGGTGCAAGGGCAAGGGCGGCGGAGGCGCGGGGGTGGAGGGCCGCAGGTGTGCTCAGGGCTGAGGAGTCAACCTACAGAAAACCGGACTTGTTCTGACGACACCTGAAGGGAAACCAGGTCTTCGCGGGAATGACTCTACTCGGAGCAAATGGTGACCCGGAAGCTGTTGTGGTTTGGGCTGGAACGAAAGAAAGCCTCAGCGCCTACGAGGAGGGCTGTGTTGCTTACACCACGGAGGGGACAATGAGTCCCCACGTGACCCACACGAGCAGCCCCGGAATCGGGCTAAACAGCGAATACGGCTCTGCATTTCTGAAAAGTACAACCTAGAGAACACGGAGATACAGACAGCTGTACAAATACATCTGAAGTGGGAAGGAATCTGCAATCACAGAATCTCAGGGTTGGGTGGGCAGGGGTTCTCACCTAGCTGAGCCTCAGCATCGCTTGGGAATTTTTTTGTTGTAGAATTTCACAACCTGATTCTAAAATCTCTGCGGAACTGCACAGGGTCTACACTCCCCGGTTTTAAGACCTACGGCAAAGCTGCATACTCAAGACTAGAGCATGTCTCAACAACTACAACAGAGTCCCCAGGTGAACTAGCACACACGCTGTCCACGTTTGTTGCTGGTGCGGTGTCCAAGTCATGGCTTTCCTTCTCTCTCCTCTTCTTTCCTCCTTGTTTCTCCCCTTCTTTTGGGCACAGTTCTCCCTGGGTGGTTATATCCTGCTGCCTTTGAGGTGGCCTTCCTTCTTCTTCTGGGACCAGAGCTAGGGGGGTTTGTTTTGTTTTAATAACAAATTTAATTGCAAGTTCCTGGGTCTCACCTCATCCCTGTTGAGTAGGAATCTCCTGAGTGAGCCCAGGAGTTCTTATTTTTCTAAAGCTCCCAGAGGATTTTTGCATGCAGCTATGGGACACCTCAGCCCTGAGAATACCATGGTTCTAAATTCAATGGTTAAGATGCAGAAAGGCAGCCGCAACTTACCCCCACCAAAGGGCATTACGAACCCCAGATGCCCGCAGGGTGTAAGGGAGCACATTGCAGGGGTCAGGATGGTCTGAGTATATGCAGTTTATTTTAGACGTTAGATATTTCTAAAACCCTGACTTGGTCCATCATGCCATCTTGGACCTAAACTGGCCCAAACCCAGCCGATTTCAAGTTGAGGGCATGACTGTGGCATCAGGCCACTCTTCCCCTGGCCAGGTTTTATGGTTAAATATTTAGAAAATCCATGCTTTTTCATTCTTGTAGCAGAGCTTGAATTAAGCAGCTTGATAAAGATGGGATTCCTAAATCTCTAACACAACTAAATGAAATGTTGTGCTTAGTATAATTCAAGTTATAAGAGAAACAGCCCTCAGACTTGAGCAGAAGGGGGGGGGGGGGATTTGAAAAAGGAAGTGATACTCCTGTCACTAGAGTCTGTTGAAACAACATCATGGCATCTAGGCGGGCATGTCCCTTCTTGGAACAGTGACGTAGGGAAAGAGAGCTTCCCTGATGCACAGAAATATTCCTCTGCCCACCATCTCCACCCAGCGGGAGCCCCAGGTGCTTCAACACCAGGAAGTCCCCTCTCTCCTACTGTAAGCAGAAATGCTGGAGTCCAGCCAGGGCTCAGCGTCTGTGTCACACAAGAAGGCTGGGATGTGCCGGCTGTCAGAGAGGGCAGCCAGCCACAGCCTTGCTGACAACGCTCGTTACAGGCCAGGGCAGTCCTCAGGCCCAGGCAGGAAAAGACACCTTTCACTCATGCAGGGAGCAGACCCTGGAGCTGCCCGCCACAGAGGAACTCCTGCCCCACAAGATGCTGACCAAGGGAAATGGAGGGGGTGCTGGCCAGAAGCACAGTGCCCCACCCACGCATGACAATGGGAGTGAGCGTGCCCAGGCAGACAGCCAAACCGTTATGGCCACATCAGACAGAAGGACAAAGGACTTAAGAACCACCTTGTCATTTGGAACCTAACTTATCCCCAAGTGTTGAGCTCTTTTTTTTTTTTAATGTTTATTTTTTAGAGAGAGAGAGTGAGCGTGAGTGGGAGAGGGGCAGAGAAAGGGGGACAGAGGATCTGAAGCAGGCTCTGTACTGACAGCAGAGAGCTTGGTGTATTGCTCGAACTCACGAACCGTGAGATCATGACCTGAGCCGAAGTTGGACGCTGAACTGACTGAACTGCCCAAGTACCCCAGTGCTGAGCCTCTTGTCAACAAAAGTATTTGAATGTGAATCCTGAATGCCAGGGAGAGGAGATTTCTAGGCTTTTTACACTTTCTACTTGCCCCCCAATTTAAAGAAAAAGAAAGGTAAATTGAGAAAACCCCCACTGGCTATCTAGAGCATTCCACAGAGCAGCCAGGAGCCGGACACCCAGGGGTCTCCATCCATGTCTGCTGTGTGAACAGGCTGCTCTGACTCCTTTGAGGCTGGATGCCGGGGGGTTTGTAGGAAGAAAAAGGGAGAAAAGTGCAGCCATGAGCAGATTAAACATTATAGGGGTCAGAGGATTAAAATAATAGGTAATACTGATTGAATAAATACGAGGGGCCAGGCACTATTTAATACTCCACTCTTTATGAGTATTAATCCTCTTTAAGCAAACTTTTTGAGATCAGCGTCATTATTATTTCCAAGTAACCGATGCAGAAAGTGAGGTAATTAGGTAGATAAATAACTTGCCCAAAGTCCCAGAGAAAGCATGGAAGTAGCTAGGATGGCAAAGCTGAGAAATAATAAGCACTTCCTGGCTCAAAATCCTCTGATCAACATTGGAAAAAAAGGGGCGGGGGTTGCCTGGGTGGCTCAGTCGGTTAAGCGACCAACTTCGGCTCAGGTCATAATCCTGAGGTTCTTGAGTTCAAGCCCTGCCTCCAGCTCTGTGCTGACAGCTCTAGCCAGTTTCAGATTCTGTGTCTCCCTCTCTCTCTGCCCCTCCCCTGCTTGCACTCTGTGTCTCTCTCTCTCAAAAATAAACATTAAAAAAAAATTAAAATCCTCTGATCGTTTCTCATCATACTTAAAATTCAAATCCTTTACCATAGCCTATAAAATCCTACATGACCTGGTTCCTTCCTGACTTCAATGCCCAGGACTTCCCACCCTCCCCTTGTTCATATACATTCTGCGTTTTTCAAACAGGACAAACTCATTACTGCCTCAGGGACTTTGAACATGCTGTTCCCACTGCTTGGACCACTTCCCACTTCCCACTTTGCTTTCACTGCAAAGCCCTGCAACTAAGTCACCTCCACTGAGCAACCCTCCCTGACCACTCACCTAAAATATACCACCGTCTCCTGTTCTCCATGAAGTTGCTCTGTTGTGTCTTTCCTCGAAAACTGATCACTAGCCGAAATCAGATCAGCATTTAGCTTGGCTGTGCATTGTCTGTCGTCCCGCTAGAGTGACATGCACGAGGGCCGGCACTGCAGCACTAGCACACGGCTCAGTTGAAAGCATATGAATGAATGGGTGGGATGGAGGGGGGCTGGGAGACGGGCATCACACCCACTTTACTGAGCTGAAGGTGAGAAGGTGAGTGAAGGTTCTTCACCTTTTGGACGTTAGGCACCTCTCTGAGACCTAGATGAAAGCCATGGACTTTTTATCCAAAAAAAAAAAAGCCAACATTTGCAAATAGTTTCAAGAGTCCCTTCTAAAACCCAGGGAAGAACATTTTCAATAATGGGAGGGAGACAAAATACTCAAGGAGGGATCTACTTGAGCATCAGCTGAAGCCGCTTCTGCTCCCACACTAGCTGTCTCCTGGATAATTCAGGCCCCCTTAGGGATGTTTCCAAAGAAAAGAACAGCATCTGAGAACAGGGTGGTGCACTGAGGAGAAACACCAGAGTTTGCAGCCCCGGGCCAGCAATCTGGTCACTGGTCCAAACCTACGTTATGCATCCTCTTCCCTGGGCCTTTTTTCACCAAGGGAGATATAATAACTGTCATTAATATTCCTTTCCTCCCAACACATAGAAACCGCATCCCCCTTCCAGAGCTGACTTGCTTTGACCAAGAGAATGGCAGAAGGAATGCCACGGCAGCTCAGCACCCAGCCTGGAAGGGGCTAGCGGTTTCCAGTTTCCTTTATGAGCCAGTCACCATGTAGTAAGTCTGACTAACCTGAGACCACCAGGCTGTGAAGAAGCCCAAGCCAGCCACATGGAGAGAGAGAAAGACAGAGAATGGCCGCATGGAGGAGGCCTGAGGGGCCAGACATGTGACGAAAGCCTTCCTGACCTTCCAGCCCAGCCAGGCCCAACTGCCAGCTGATTACAGCTGAGTGACTCAGGCTGATGCCAAATGGAGCAAAAGAACCACCACGCCAAGCTAAGCCAAGACCTGATGAGCTCCTGATGCACAGAATAGTGGAAAATAATACATCTTTGTTGTTTTAAGCCACCAAGATTTGGGGCAGGTTGTTACATGACAATAGATAACCCATTCATACCAACCCTCCTGCTTTTCTGGGCCCATACCCAACCCTCAATTATTAGCTCCAGTAACACCTCATTCCAGAAGTTTCTCTTCTCACTCCACCTCTCTCTCTTCACTCCTCCAGCCTCTGAACTCTCAATTTCCTCAACCCCGAAGGCTTAGCTCAGGGGCTGTCTCCTCCAAGGAGCCCTCCCTGACTTCCACAGTGGCCATAAGCGCTTCTCCACACACCCAGTATGCCTGTGCACACCCCATGCCCATGACCATCCCTTTGTCAGCTTGTTTGTCCCCAGACTGTTATTGTCACTTGCATTGTCATCCACATAATCCACACACATAGCTCATTAACTACCACATTATAGGGGCTCAGTAAGACCTTATGAACTGAAAGAACAAACCCCTACACCACTCGCTGGACATTTACATACTATTGCATTCATTCCTTCTGCAGACCTGTGTCTCTTTACCACTGTGATTGAAAACGCCTTGAGGTTAGGGATCATGCTACTCATCTCCATGCCTCTCACAGAGTCTTGCACACAGCAGGTGCTCAGTAAATGCTCTGTTGACTTTTAACTGGTCAATGTATGGCTTTCACTGTGACCTTAACTCCAGATTCCCCCCTAGACCTCTGCTTCTCAGGCTGCAGATCTCCTACACCTTGACACTGTAGAAGGACAGAGAAGGCTCTGCTGGTTTATTTTTGGCTCCTTTCAATCAATGGAATTCTTGAAAGGCCACACATTCTACATTCACAGCAATGAATTCATTCCAAAAGGATAATCTTTTAGAAGCTACATTCTCTTTAAAGACATTCACCTCCAACTCCTACTTCAGCAGACAAAGTGTGAAAGAGTTAACACAGCTTCCCATACTGCCTGGGAGTTGCAAATCAACTGGAAATATCTGATTCAATCTGTTATTATAAAACACAGTCCAGACAGCACTGTCACCACAAGGGACAATCATTCTATGAACACACACAGTGTTGTGACCTTTACTCAACATTCCAGAGATACAGGAGCTGTGTGGGCCTGGGAGGAGGGGAGGCTTATAAACAGTGTGGTGTAGTGGGCCCAGCACTGGGGGGGCGGAGGCCAGCTTCCTGGTCCTGGCTGGCCTGGGTACCTCCTTATCTACAAACTCCTTTTCTCTGAGAACACCCAAAGCATTTTCCCACCTGACTACTTCAGATCCTCCAGCTTCCCGGGGACCTGACCACGACTCTCCCCAGCCAGGCCCGTGCTCAACTGCCCCTCATGTTTCAGCCCTCCGCTCCTTGGGTTTTATGACTCAGCTTGGACATAAAACCCTATAGGCTCACTCCAGGCCATGACATCTCAGCTCAGTGTTGGGGGTCTTTGTCACCTGGAGCTGAGCAAGGTGGAAAAGGTGGTAAAAGCCCAAAGGGGAAGAGAGGAGAAAACAGGGAGAGGGCAGGTCAGGAAGTAGGGTCCTTCTGGGCATACAGCTGGCCCTCAACAAGTCCTTTTGGAACCAGTAAGTCTGCATTCAACTCTCGGACACACGAAGGAGATGTGTGCTGGACTGGAAAACAATTCTTGGATGCAGCCCACCCAAGGTTCTCGTTCTGGCCCTGCCACTCCCTAGATGTGTGCCCCTGGGTACACTTCCCCTTGGGAAAGCAGAGGTTGTTGTGGGGCTCTATGACATGGCCTGAGGGAACTAGCCCAGTGCTGGTCCCCAGAAAGTGCTCAATAAGTGTGAACTCACACTTTCCCTCCCTGCTTCCAATTAGAAAAGGCTGTCTCATTATTGAGGCCACCTATATGAAAGAATCCAGGTATAAGAGAAGCTATGTCCTTCATGGATGATGTGCTAAACGCTCAAGGAACAAAGAAATTAACTTTGTTGAATACATTGTTTCATGTTATTAAGGAACCACTCATTCATTCATTCAACAATCATTTGCTCCGTGTCTAGTGTGCAGCAAGCATTGCCTAAACACAACTGATATGCTTCCTTGTTGTAAGCACTATACGGCTTTAAACAGTTACTGCCCCTAAAATGCTTTTTGTCCATGGTCTTTGGAAAGGAATATGACCGTATTCTATCTGCCATCATCTAGACCTCAGATTTCAGGAGACAGGAGGTGGCCCAAAGATAATGATGACAAAGATTATAATGACACCAGCAAACAAAAAGTACTGCTTATAGAGAAGTGAGCAGATAAGCAAATGGGAGTCTCCCTAAGTAGCCAGTGCTCCAAGTTGTTAGGCCAAAAATCTGACCCCAACTCTAAGCTCCCCAACATGACAGTATATATAGATCCACATCTTGCCCTTTTCCTCTGTGGCAAAGGAGCAGTTTCATTTTCAATTTGTTGTGGACTGATAACTTTTGTAAAATGCACAGATGGTGTGCCTGAATCCTGCAGTGATGTTAAATTGTTTTAAATAAAAGTTTCTAAATACTAACTCTCGATGTTGGTTTTTATCTCGCTGCCACTCAGCACCAGTGATTCACAAACTGGCACCAATCTACGAACCACACTTTGGGTAGCACTGATGTAGTGAACTCCACAGACCATCCAAAATCTAGCATAATGCAGGCTGTGAACAAATACAAGAAATGGGATAGTAACGGGCAACTTACTTGCTGATGGCTGAAATTTGATCAGGTCTTGCAAGTCAGTAGAAATCTGGAAAACATGGCTATAGAACTGCTGGACTGAATTCTTCAGGCCAGATATGTCTCTGGAATGTGACCGGAGTGTCCCATTCATCTGCCTGACACAACTCCAGAGGCTGTTGACATGCTTGTTGAGCCCCTCCTTGATCCTCTGAAGACTTCCGGAGATGGAGTCCAGCTTGCTGCAGGCTTTCTCCATATGAGACACCCTGCTCTCAACCACAGACATGTCCCTCTGGACCCCATGTGTGTTCTCCTTACAAGTGTCCAGTTCAGAGAGGACCTGGCTCTGCAGCCGCTGCCACCTCTCCTCCAGGTGGCTGCAGCAATGAGCCATGGGGTCCTGGGGAGACGGGAGGGGCTCCACCGTCCTTTCCTTCTCACCCCCCTTAGAGAACCCCCCCACTGCAGCATTTTTACCTTCTCTACAACTGTTTAACTCCTTCTGGAGATGATTCACATCGTCTTCTGTGTGGTTTAGTTGAGAATAAAGAAAACTAAAATCCTGTTGAAGTTTCTGGATGCTACGTTCGGTTTCTTGAAACTTCCTATGCATTGTGTCATTCAGAGATTTCAAAAGGTTCAAACTATCACCCGCTATGTGGTCTTCTCCATTTGGCAAAGTATCTTCTATCCCATGAGGCTCTCCCTGAAAGTTCTGCAGGCAAATATCCTCAACAACTTGAACTTTGCTCTTCAGGTGGTTTAACTCTATCATGACCTGTTTGCTCCCAGCCCCTGACACACCTGGCAGGGCTGAGGCTGGGGGAATGAGTTCTGCATCAGTGCTATTGGCCACCTCCAGGAGAACACTCCCCAGGCGCTCTTCCAGAGACTGGATTTTCTGATCAAGAAGTTGCTTCAAGTCATCTACCTCACCATTAATGGTCCCCCGAAGGGTTTCTTCAATGTAGAAGCAATGTTCTTCCGCATTCCTTTCTGTCACATTGATCCTCGCATCTAGTTCATTCCATCGTGCATCAAAGTCCACATCTGGCTCTGGAACTACAAGGCGGTCAAATTCATTGTCCAGGCGTGCATTCAGCATTCTGGTGGCTTCAGCAACCCTTTCGATTTTCTGGTCTAACATCTTGATCTGTGGCCCAAAGTCACCATTCTTTTCACTATTACAGCAGTTGGACCGAGCTGAAGGATCTTGTACCCGGTCTCGAAGATCGTTTATTTCTTTTCTCAGGTTTGTTTCCTTCTCTCCTATTAGCTCAATCACTCCCAGGTAGCTGCTCCCATAATCATCACACTGCTGCTGGAGACCAATCAGCTTGTACTCGCATGAGTTCTTCAGGTCGGCCAGCTTTCTGTCCATTCCTTCCATGAGCTCCTCTCTCAGGGCATCAATCTTACTATCAACATAGGCTTGGTAGAGTTCATTGGTCGTCATGGTCACCGTAGGGCCCTGGGCAGCCTCCTGGAGCTGTTTGAGCTGTCCTTCATACCCCTTCACTTTCCCATCCAGCTCTTCCAGCTTGTCACTCTTGGTCTTCAGAGCATCCTTGACCTCGGCCAATTCGGATTTGATGTCCTTCATGCCAGATTCCTTATTGTTGAGGACATCAGGAAGCTGGACAGTTTCTGTGTCTCCACCAATGGCACTGTCAGGCACTGGCTGGGGATGCAGATTACTGAGCCATGATGCCAGCATTTTGCTGGCATCATCCTGAACGGCATGTTTGAGGTTTTCGTTCACTCCAGCAATGGAAGACTGGAGATCAAGAACTGTTCTTGTGAGTCGGAGAACCTTCTCCTCAAGCACCTGGATTTTTTTTTCCTGAAGTTCTTGCGCCCCCCCTTTCGGATCTATGACTTGACTTGGTTCTGTGGCACGAGTTGGTGGCAAAATCTTCTTGGGCTCTGAGACTTGGCTTGGTTCATTATCTGTTACAAAGAAAGAGTTGGACATGACTTAACAAGTTCTACCTTTTCCCATTTTCTGCAAAGACAATAAACAGGGTACTTAAGGAATGCACTTAAACCTTCACTTATAGATCCCCTCTCACCATAGGCAATTATTGTGGTAGAGAGAAAAAGACCATGGCCTTTGAGTCAAATAGGCCTCCCTTTGCATTCTGGCTCTGTTGTTTACTGTCTGCCCTGGAGCAAGTTAATTAACTTCTGTGAACAATAATCCCCTCATCCATGAAGCAGAGGTACTATCTTCCCTTTTAGGGTTGTTGGGAGAATATGTAGTACATGGTACATAGTAGGTAGTCCATGGTCTCTTTCACTCTAAAGGGAAATTTTTTTTAAGTTTATTTATTTTTGAGAGAGAGAGAGACAGACAGACAGACAGACAGACAAAGAATCCCAAGCAGGTCCCAAACTACCAGTGCAGACCCCAACACGGGACTCGATCTCACAAACTGTGAGATCATTACCTGAGTCCAAATCAGGGTGTTCAACCAACTGAGTACCCACATGCCCCTAAAGGGAAATATTCTTAATCTACTTTGTCATATGAACACATCATTCTCACATTAGTGAGCTGCAGCCACACCCCAATGGTTGACTACATACTGTAAAACCACAAGAAGCCACTTTAGTGATATCCACCCATTAGCTGTTGGGTGATATGATATCATATTAAGCAGTCAATTATCCTCCAAGCAACTCCTAAATGTTATTTTACTTTTGTTAGCATCGCTATGCTAACAAAGTCTCATAGACATTGTTTAGCACTGTTATGCAGTTGGGGAAACTAAAAGCTAAAGAGGGATAAAGCAGTGACTCTACTGTCACCTCCTAACAATAAAGCCATGTGGTCACATATACTAAGATTCACTAAACCAAAGAATATAAACATTGACTTTTTGATAATCCTACTCTGAGAAATATACGTCCAAGGAAATAGTCCAAAAGAAATAAAAAAAGTTAATAAGGATGACTGTGATGAGTCCTAAAATGAAAATAAAGTGATAGATACAGAGATAGATGAACTAACCAAAAACAAAATTATTGAAACGTGAGGCAGTAGGAACCTGGAAGCAAACCACACCCCTGAACTCACAGTAGGATGCAAGGAATACTAGAAAGGGGCTAACATCGACAAGCCTGGAGATGATACAGAGACTATCATAAAGGATGGAAAAAAATCAAACATAACATAGAGACTGCAATGAAATAAAATGCATTAAGGTACACTGAACAAGCGCTAGAAGTAAATGTAGAATGTTGTAGATATTTGACTTTAACGTTGTTTTTTCCTCCCCTAAACTTTTGCACACAACCATAACAACAGCTATTATTCATGAAAATCAGCTTTGTTGTCAAATCAAGACTGGAAGTCAGATGGCCAAACTCTCAAGCAGAGAACTATAAAGAACACCTTATTTTCCACACTGAAAAATGTATTCTACCTCAAGACACCAGGAGGAAAAAACAAGTTGTTGAATCACTTACAAATGAAATGCCTTTCTGAGCAAAGGAAATAAAAGCAAAGGGCAGGAGAAGAGGGAAGATCAGCACATGAGGAAATACTTCTTCTACATATTCCTGGTGACTGTGGAAATTGCTACAACTTTATGGAAGGATAACTTGGCAGTAAGTATCAAAATCTCAGAATCACTTTGCCCCAACAATTACACTTCTAGAAGTTTATTCAAGTAAATAATCAGAGATGAATCCAAAATAGTAACAGGAAAAAAATGTTTATTCAAATACTATCTATAAAAAACTACCAACAACCTAAGCGACCAACAGTAGGGGACTGTGTTCAAATAATCACACTCTCAAAGCCATTAAATGATATTGTAAACTATTTAATGAATTGTTGTTCATTATAGATTAAGTGTAAAAATTAGTTCTAAAAGTGTATGTTCTTTACAATGATAGTGGATTAAGGATAAGCATTTCCTTTAATTGCCTTCTGAAATCCCACTAAAATGGCAAAACAAAACAAAAACCAGAATCATGTCACATATAAAAATTAGGAATCAGAATGGTTTTGGGCATTTTAACAGCTGCATTGGAAGCTAGAAGAAAAGGGAGTGATGCTTTCAAAATTCTAAAGGAAAATTATTTGCAATCTAGAACTCTAAAGTAGAATAAAAATATTTTCAGACTATAAAATATTAGAAAGTGTACATCCCATACAATCTTCTCATAAAACTACTGGAGAATGTGCTCTACCAAAACAAGGGAGTACATTGAGAACAATCAAGGAGTATAGGAAACAGGGAATCGGTGGGAGGGAAACAAGTAAGATCACAGGCTGGCAGCTGTGAACAAGGAAAAGAGGATGACCAGTCCTGGTGGGGATTGCTCCAGGAAGGTGAAACTGATATGTCTGAACATAATGAGAGGACATCTAAATAATCACCCTGAGGACAGTTTGGGTTAAAATAGGGACAAAGACATAAAAAAAAAAAAAAAAAACAAGCAAAGGGAAATATAAAACAATCACTAACTCTAAAGAAACCAAAAAGCTATATAGGAAAGCCAACAGATTCATAGCATACTACATAGCTCAGCTGTACATATTATCTACCTAGTTACCACAATGTAAATAATAAGTATTAAATAAATTAAAAATCTGGTATAAACGGTATGGAAAGGATGAGGGTATAGGAGCCATGTGCTGGAAAGCAGATGAAAAGGAGTCATAATTTCACCTTCCATAATGAGAAGTCAATAGATATGGAGGTTGGGGAGCCTGGATGGCTCAGTAGGTTAAACATCTGACTCTTGATTTTGGCTGAGGTCATGATCTCATAGTTCATGAGTTCAAGCCCTGCCGCAGGCTCTGCTTGGGATTTTCTCCCCCTCTCTGCCCCTCCCCCACTCATACACACATGGTACGCACGCACACGCGCTCTCTCTCAAGATAAAATAAAATAAATAAACTTGAAAAATAGATATGGAGGTAAATTCCAAAAGACCATCTAAAGAGTTTAAAGTAATTACCCCTGGGAAGGGAAAGTGGGGGAGAAAGGGAGGTCACTGCTTTCCTAATAGTCCTTTTAAAGCTATTCAACTCTTATGGGTTTAAACTTGTATAAAATAAAAATAAAACAAAAGTAACCTATTATGATCCAACAGATCCCCTTCATGTGAGCCCATCATAGTACCTATCAGGACATATTGCAATTACATGTCCGATGTTTGCCTTCATGAGTTCAGGGACTGTCTGCCTTGTTTTTCACTTTTCCCAAGTGTCTAGTATAGAGCCTGCCAGATAAAGAAGCTCAATAAACATGTGTGGGATGAATAAGTGAATTTTCCTTAACGACATGTACAAGCGGATATAGGAAGGAGAGTAATGTGTGATAACAAAATGTTAGCAGTGAGATTATGTGTAACTAGATATTCCCCTAGACTTTATAAAGATTCTATAATTGATATATATTACTTGTGTCATAGAAATTATTTTAAAATCTATTTTACAAACAATATGGGGAAACACTACAAGTTTCAAAATTGACATTACTTCATGGGAAAACATAATCATTTCAAGACAACTTAAACATCGAATTGGTAAGAAAATCTAGGTTACATTTATTCTCACTCAACTTAAAAAAGAGGAAAGATAAAGTGACATAGAATAAAAGGACAGAAAATTTTTAGCCATAAAAGTCATTCTCTTGATGTTATAATTAAAAGCAAAGGTGAAAATTATCATTGCTTTCTTAGTTATTCACTGAATTTGTGCTACTCCAAAAAAATTCACAAACAAATTTAAGAACAACTTCACTGGATACATCGAACTTGGGGCTTACCTTTGCAAATCTCTCACCCCAAACAGAATGAGGATGATTCTGATACACCTATTTTTTTTTTAATGTTTATTTTTGAGAGAGAGACAGAGACAGAGACAGAGACAGAGACAGAATGTGAGCACGGGAGGGGCAGAGAGAGAGGGAGACACAGAATCTGAAGCAGGCTCCAGACTCTATGCTGTCAGCACAGAGCCAGACGCAGGGCTCGAACCCATGAACAACGGGATCATGACCTGAGCTGAAGTTGACACTCAACCGACTGAACCACCCAAGCGCCCCTGATTCACCTATTTTTAAAACAACAATTAGTTTCTTCAAATTCAGATCTATGGGAGCTTGTAGACAAAAAGTAAAAACAAAGCATCGCTACATATGAATCTCTTCGCATCTGTGCCCACACTACCCCAGTCTGAAACCATCAGCCTCCCCTACGCTGATTGCCAAATCCTTTGCTTTCACAAACCAGCCCTAACAAAGCAATTTACTTGCCACACAAAACAAAACAAACCAAAACAAAACTGTATTCTGATTGCTACTGCTTCTGCAAATAAATTTGTATGCCACATGTGTCTACTGTAGGCATACATGCGTGTTACTGGAAGACCCTGGAGAGCTCCGCATTCTAAATCATAAATCCTACGGTCTGCAGAAGCACTGGAAAGATCAGCGGTGGCCATGCACAGGGAAGCACAAAGAAGTTACCTGTGGCTTTCTTCACGCTGTTTCGAGGCCGAGTGGGCGTGGGGCGGGGAGTCTTCACAGGGTCCCTGGGACCTTCCTGGCAGTCTCCCCCTCTAAAGCCAGGGCAGCACCTCCATTCCAACTGAGTCACCGTCTTGTACTTGGTGACGTATCTGGGTCTGAAGTTCACACGATACCTGCCGAAGAAAAGGGTGGCATCTCTCTTTACTGGCTATTGCCAGCGCCCTGGGCCCCCCTGACTTGTACCTGAATGAAGAGGATCCAGGTCACTCAGGGCTCTGCCTGCCCTCTCCACATTGACCCAGAAGGGCCCACTGGTCTTTTCAGTCCAGCCCTGATGCCTGGGGCTCAGCCAAAATCGGACTGGCCTCCTTCATCCATCTTCAACCCACCTGCACTCAGCTGCCCTCCCACTAAAGGCCAGAAAGACAGACAACCTAGAAAAGCCTGGCCCCGCAATTCCTAAAACTGAGCTTTTGTTTCGCACACAAATTTTTGTTCCACAATTCACTGCTTTGTGGAGATTTTTTTTCTGGGTAACTCAGGGTCGTTTGTTTTGTACTTTATTTATTTTTAAATGTTTGTTTATTTTTAAAAGAAAGAGAAGCACGAGTTGAGGAGCAGAGAGAGAGGGAGACACAGAATCCAAAGCAGGCTCCAGGTTCCAAGCTGTCAGCACAGAGCCTGATGCGGGGCTCGAACCCACGTACCGTGAGATCATGACCTGAGCCGAATTCGGACGCTCAACCGACTGAGCCACCCAGGCACCCCTTTTTTTTTTTTTTTTGTATTTTAAAGAAACCTCCCTGACACCTTCGTCTCCATAGCATTTGTGCTTTCATCTTGGCACCTTCCTTCGTGCAAAGGCAGCAGGCCATGAGCCTTCAGAGAGGGCACCTCATGCTAGCTGTGTCCAGACCTTTTTAAAAAGATGCCCTGGGGGCACCTGGGTGGCTCAGTTGGTTAAGCATCCGACTTCAGCTCAGGTCACGATCTCACCATTGGTGAGTTCGAGCCCCACATTGGGCTCTGTGCTGTTAGGGCAGAGCCCGCTTCAGATCCTCTGTCTCCCTCTTCCTCGGCCCCTCACTTGCTTGCGCTGTCTCTCTCTCTCAAAAATAAAATGAACATTTAAAAAATGATTATAAAAATAAATACATATATAAAAATAAAAAATAAAGATTCCCTGATTTGTAGAGCTAATGGTAGAAATAAGGATCCCTTTTTTTTTTTTTAATTTTTTTAACGTTTATTTATTTTTGAGACAGAGAGAGACAGAGCATGAACGGGGGAGGGGCAGAGAGAGAGGGAGACACAGAATCTGAAACAGGCTCCAGGCTCTGAGCTGTCAGCACAGAGCCCAACGCGGGGCTCGAACTCACGGACTGTGAGATCATGACCTGAGCCGAAGTCGGACGCTCAACCGACTGAGCCACCCAGGTGCCCCAAGGATCCCTTTTTAAGTGCACGTTCCCCCATGCACGTGCATCTCACACCGAGATTCTTGTGATAGCTGTAAAGTCCTCCAGACCCAGCGCTGGGCCTGGGCCAGAGAGTGGCAACCCAGCAGCACCCCCCCCCCCCCCCCCCCCGTACACTCAGAGGATGGATGCAGGGGTCTAACACCCCCAGGCGCCCCTGCTCACAGCACAGATGCGGGCCACTCCTTAACTTATCCCAGCTTCTTCTTCCAGCTTGGAAGCATGGCTCTCTAGAACGTCCTCACTGTCTCTTCACTGTGAACACCAGCACTAGCAGCTGCCCTCCTCCTTGGGGGCCAATTCCCTGAAAGGAATCAGCTCTCTGTCACTTCCCTAGGACTGTGTGCTAGTCAGAGGGGCGTTGGGGGGCCCGGGGGGACTGGTGCCGGCCAGGTGACTCCACCTCAGCACCAGCCTTGCTGAGGGTGTAGTTCAAAGTCACACTCCCAAGAAAATTGCAAATTAGTAAATGTAATGGGCTTTTGGCATCCTTCCTGAGGGTCAAAACCATGACAACCAAAACTTTAGGTGTAAGGAACTCCCCCATCGCCAGGACGCAAGGTGATCCTCTGGAATTCCCAGAAGGCCCTGGGGACAGCACTGACCCAAATGTTAGTGTCCCAACACCCGTCTCTGTCCCTGGTTCACCGGCCCTTCTAGGGCAGTGGTTCGAAACCTTAGCTGAGTGTCAGAATCACTAGGGAAGAGTGAAAAACTGCAGATGCCTGGCTCTCACCCTCAGAGATTCTATTTACTTGGCTTGCAGTGGGGCCTGGGGACACAAGTTTTGAGAAGCCCCAGAGGGAGACTTTTTCAAAACAGAAGACAAAGCCGAATGAATGAAACAGAAAAGGGGGGGGGGGGTGTGGGGCAAGACCTCACTTCTAGGCTCTTTATTCCCTCTTATTGCCACCACACACCCCATTAAGGCCTAACTATTTATAGAGTTTCCCCTTTTCACAAATGGGAAAACAGAGGCTCACAGAGGTTAAGTGACCTGTCCAAGTTCCAACCGTCAGGAAGGGCCAGGGCTGGGATTTAAACCCAAGTGTTTGCCCCTGTACCCCAGACGGTCCTCCCAGCACACAGAAGCAGAGACTCGGGTGGAGAGAACTCCACCCACCCAGAGATGTTCCAGAAGGCCATGTAAGCAGGGTCAAAGGACAGCTGCCATCCCCATTCAGCAAACACTTGTCTGAACATCTGACACGGTCCACATTAGCCCCCAGACCCCTAGCACCCAACCTACCAAAAGAAGTCCCTGTGTGGTCCTAAAAACTATTAAAAAAAAAATCAAGAGTGCTTGCCTCAGCAGCACATATACTAAAAAAAAAGAAGAAGAAGAAAGAAAGAAAAAATTCCACTTCATTGTTTTGCATGTTCAAGTAGAGCATAATGCTGCAAAAATGTGTAATCTCAGAAAAACTTGGTTCCTCTGAGCATTTAAGACTGAATGTGAAAATGTGTTTGCTCTCGGGTTTTGTACACGTGCCAGCAGATGACAGCCCATAGCAAACCCTTTTGGATGCGGCTGCGAGGGACCAGGAGAGCAAACCCTGAGCCTGCGACCCGCACCCCCCACCCAGAGGCCTCAGTCCCAACCACAGAGCTGAGTATAAGAAAGTGCTTGCCTTTCCAACACACCTCATTATTTTCTTTAAAGGCAGTTATTATTTTGGAGCCAGCTCATAACTTAGGAAAGTTCCCTGGAGTTCCTGCCTTCCTCTCCAGCCCCACGCACATTCCCCGCTCCCACCCTCTGCCTAATCGGCTTGCTGTAGGGTTTCCGGTTTGCGGCAATGGAGTTCAGGTTGACAGCATTTCTAACAGAGTTTTAAGTCCAGCGTGTGGAAGAGGCCTTCCTGGCTAGTGGTGACAGCTGGAAGTGATCAGACGGCCACCTCCAGCCGTGGGAAAGCTCACGTTCCGACTGCTCCGTGCACGGGGACATAGATCCCAGAGGTGGCCATGGGTCCTCAATCTGGGGGATGTGAGGGAAAGAGGTAGGGTTGTGCAACCCCACAGCCCCACTGGGATTTTCCCTGCAGAAACGGGTTCCTGCCTCCATCAGAGCCAGCCAGTAGGTCCTCCAGAGGATGGGAGGAACACAGCATGATGCCCAGATCCTCCTTCTGTCCCTCAGTGCTCTGCAGGACAATATCCCCGACAGGGAGCTTTAAAAAAAAAAAGCCCACGTCTTTACACTCAAAATTCTAATTTAACTGGCCTGGGGGCAGGGGTGTCCAGGCATGCGTACCTTTCAAAAACTCCCCAAGTAACTGTCAAGTTGAGAAGTGCAGCCCATAAGTCAGGGCACCCATAGGCCCTCCCTCCTCACGGGATTTTGGAGCCTCTGAGGCAACCAGGCAGGGGAAGTGAATCGACCGAAAGCAGCCCAAGTGTTAACTCCAAGGGCCCATGGGCTATAAGCACACAGAAGGTGCCCCAGGGACACTTAGTGAATCAGCTGACTGCACCCAGCTGAGGGACTGATAGCCAAAGGGACAGAGTCAAGGCGGTGCTGGGCTAAAGCTGGAAGGCTGACTCAGGCTACAGCCTTGGCCCCCATCCCAGTCTTGGGCAGGGACTGTAACAAAATCCTGTCCCCCAGGGGAGCCCTGGCCACAGCTGCCTCAGGTGCTCTTGGGGGCTCCCGGTGGGGAGGGGGATTGGCAGCCCGAGCCTGCCCCCACGCTAGCCAGCACTCCGCATCTCAGCCTCTCCTCAACTCTCCTCCCCCACCATCTCCCTCTGAAACCCTTTTGGGGTGGGGGTGGGGAACAAGGGTTCACCATTTTTATGAGTTCATCCACTGTGTCTAATGTGTAATATTAGATCAACCCAGAAGATTCTCCTGAGAAGGAAGGTGGCAAGAAAAGGACTGGAAAAGTTGAATCAGGGTTCAGGGACCATATGACTGGAACGTACACATTAAAACAAAATATGACAAAATGACTGTGCCTCCATTGGACATCTATCACCCCCCAATAAAGACTCCTTCCTGCTGACAGATAACGTATTCTTTCATAATATGCTTTGGTTCACACTTGTTCAGTGTTTGTCTTTTCAGAGACCACAAGTCCTACGAGGGCAAGAATTCCTGTTGGTTTTGTTCTCTACAACATCTCCATTTTTAAAGACAGCAATCTGTCCTATTGTAGGTGCTCAATAAAGAATGAAGTATTAACCATTAATCAAACAATAATGAATGATACTAAGTCTACTTTTGACATGGTTTTGGGGAATCCAATGTCCATATTAAAAGCCCCAGAGTTGTCCTCAGGTCTAACCCCAACCGATGTGAATTCCTAAGTCTTCCCAGAACGAAATCAAGCTCCAGAGTCCTCGGGTCATAATGAGTTAGGCAAGAATCACACACCAGAAGGTGACCTTCAGTGGTGTTGTCCAGTTATATAGCCATTAATCAGGTGTGGCTATTTTAATCTGAAGTGATTAAAAGTAAACAAAATTGAACATTCATTTCCTCGGTCACGTTGGCCACATTTGAGGTGCTCAGTAGCCACATGCAGTATTAGCATGAACATCTCAATCATTACAGGGAGGTCTCTGGGACAGAGCTGGCCTAGACCTTCATGAGACTATCAAGGGAATGGCAATGGGCACACATCTGTTCATCTCTTCATTCCTATCTCACACCCACCCATCTTCTCTCTCCTCCCACATTCCTTCCGGGTTGCCAGTAGAAGGCTTTTCAGAAATAGCCACACATCACTGGCAGAGGATCATGTAGACAGCTGTTCTACAAGGTAAGGCTCACTTCCCTGCATTTAGTATTCGTCTATAACTTCTTATTTGATTCATGCCACTAACAGTGCACAAATCTAAAGCCCAGTGCCCCAGACTGGGATTCCTCCCAAGAACAGACTTTCTAGTAAATTCCTCTCTTTCTTCCAGGCACTGGCTTGTCCCCAAAGCCCCGGAGCCAACTCTTCTTGCTTCATCCCACGAGTGGTCCTGTACAGTATTGACTGGAATGGACTCTCAAGATGGAGAAGGAAGCTAGAAAGAAGAGGTGCCTCCTTCTCTTTTGTAGGGAGCATCCTAGGCCTGAAGGGATAACCACTGATCTGGGACAAAGTCAGCATGTACATACAAGCAAGAAGTCATTTCATGGAGTTTTCAGGATGTACATCCAAGGCAGACTCGGTTATCTGGCATTCAGGTACTACACCAAGTTTTCCACATCCAGACATGGTAACTGACTTTTTGTTTTTAACTGTGGTAAATATGTATAACATGTGAGTAAAATACCCATAACATAAAATAAACAAGTGGGACTACATTGAACTGAAAAGCTTCTGCACAGCAAAGGAAACCATCATAATAAACACGCAACCTATTGAATGGGAGAAAATATTTGCAAATCCTGTATCTGATAAGGGGCTAATATCCAAATACATAAAGAACTCATACAACTGGGGCGCCTGGGTGGCTCAGTCGGTTAAGCGTCCGACTTCAGCTCAGGTCACGATCTCGCGGTCCGTGAGTTCGAGCCCCGCATCAGGCTCTGGGCTGATGGCTCAGAGCCTGCAGCCTGCTTCTGATTCTGTGTCTCCCTCTCTCTCTGTCCCTCCCCCATTCATGCTTTGTCTCTCTCTGTCTCAAAAATAAATAAACGTTAAAAAAAAAATTAAAAAAAAAAAAAGAACTCATATAACTTAAAGCAAAATGTGTGTGTGTGAGTGTATGTGTGTATATATATATATATATATATATGTATATATATGTATATGTATATATATGCATATATATGTGCTTAAAAAGTAGGCACATAAGTAGGCATAAAAAGTAGGCATAAAAAGTAGTATATATGTGGGTGTGTGTATATATATATATATATATATATATATATATATATATGTTTAAAAAGTAGGCAGAGGATCTGAGTAGACATTTTTCCAAAGAAGACATCCAGATGGCCAACAGGTTCATGAAAAGGTGCTCAACATCACTACTCATCGGGGAAATGCACATCAAAACCATAATGAGATATCACCTCATGCCTGTCAGTGTGGCTGGTGTCAAGAAAGACAAGAAGTAGTAAGTGTTGGTGAGGATGTGGAGAAAAGGGAACCCTGGTGCACTGTTGGTGGCAATGTAAACAGGAGCAGCCACTATGGAAAACAGTATGGAGATTCCTCAAAAAATTAAAAACAAAACCACCATATGATCCAGCAACCTTACTTCTGGACACTGATCTGAAGAAACACTAACTTGAAAAGACAACTGCACCCCCATGTGCACTGCAGCATTACTCACAATAGCCAAGATTAGGATGCAACTTACATATCCATGGATAGACACTTGAATGAATGGATGGATGGATGGATGGATGAATAAAGATGTGGTACACACACACACAGACATATACACACACCGGAATATTACTTAGCCATAAAAAAGAATGAAATCCAGCCACCTGTGACAACATAGATAGAACCTGAGGGTGTTATGCTACATGAAATAAGTCAGTGGCACCTGGGTGGCTCAGTTGGTTAAGTGCCCGACTCGGTTTAGGCTCAGGTCATGATGTCAGCGTTCTAGGAGTCCAAACCCCGCATCAGGCTCTGTGTTGGCAGTGCAGAGCCTACTTGGGATTCTCTCTCCTTCTCTCTCTGCCCCTCCCCCACTCACACTGTATCTGTCTCTCTCAAGATAAATAAACTTAAAAAGAAATTTAAAGGGCACCTGCATGGCTCAGTCAGTTAAGCATCGGACTTTGGCTCAGGTCACGATTACATGGCTCGTGGGTTTGAGCCCCAAGTCAGGCTCTCTACTGACAGCTCAGAGCCTGGAACCTGCTTTGGATTCAAGGTCTCCGTCTCTCTCTGCCACTCCCTCTCACTCACTCTCTCAAAAATAAACATTAACAAAATTAAAAATGATAAAAATAAAAAAAATAAATAAGTCAGACAAAGACAAATACCATATGATATCACTTATATGTGGAAACAAAAAAACAAAAAAACACCAAGTAACTAAAAAACCAAGCTTACAGTTACAGAGAACAGATTGGTGTTTGCCAGGGGTAGGGGATGGGGGTGGGAGAAATGGGTGCACTGTTTTTTTAATTTAAATTAATTGAATAATTTATAATAAAAAAAAGAATGGGAGAAATGTACCAACCCTAGGTCTAAAGGGGCCAGGAGAGGACAAGGCTGTAACCAGAGCATTAGGAGAAGGCTGCTGGACAGGAGCTGTGGCCTTTCGTAGAGGAAACAGTCACTGCCCACTTTCACTTGGAGGGAGAGGGCAGGTGACTTACAGTGGCCAGACCAGTGGGAAGCCAGATGGTGAGGGAACCCAGTGACCAGTACTAGTGAGATAATTCTGGAAACAGCAACCAACTGTAAGTATCCCTAGACTAAAAGCAAAAGCCCTTCTCATTAGTTCCCTGAGTGACAGACAAGGAACTTCCCACCTCTGGGCCACAGTTTCATCAATACAATGAAAGGATTAAATTACAATCCATCCAGGTCAGACTCCTAGAACAAAATCAGGAGGGAGAAGGAGAGAAAATGGATCTGGGGACAAACAGAAAGTGGCCAGCACATGCTGCTAGACAGACACAAGGAAACCATAATATCTTAGAAGGAAAGGGGAAAGAGTATGTCAAGAAGGCAGACAAAGTCATATTTCCAGCGCTGCTGAGAGGGTCGAGGAACAGAAGGACTGAGAGATATTGTTCTTAAGACAAGGAGATTCTCGGTGAACTGAGCCAGCACTGCTCAGATCAATGTTGAGAGAGGACGCTGGGTCAGAATAAAGAATGAAATAAGCAAGAGGAGGTACAGACCAAAAAACCTCTTCCATCAAGTTTGCTTGTGATGGGAAATGAGAAATAGGGTGGTAACCAGGAGGTAAGGGGGGCTGAAGAAGAATATTTTCCCCCTAAGTTCAGGAAAATTCTAACCAGGGAAGAGTGCTGAAAGAAAGGATGAAGTAGAGAGGGCAGTGAGAGAGCCATGGAGAAGCATTCCTGGTCCTCATCCAGGAAAGACTGCTCTGGTGAATGAGCCCTGTTTGCCGTGGACACGGGGTGAGTGGAGTAGTGTGCAAGGGTATAATTGAGTCAAACCCAGTCCCTAAAAAAGATTACCATCTTAACTATTTTGAAGAGCCCAGTTCAGTGGCATTACGTTCATTTACATTGTTCACAACCGTCACCCCCATCCATCCCCCGAATTCCTTTCGTTTTCCCAAACTGAAGCTCTGCACCCATTAAACACCAGCTTCCCATTTCCCTCTCCCCAACCTCGGCCCCTGCAACCACCATCTCACTTTCTGTCTCTGTGAATTGGACCTCCCCAGGGACTTCATATTAAGTGGAATCATACAGCATCTGTCCTTTTACGACTGACTTATATCACTTAGCATAATGTCCTTGTAGGAGGAAAAAAAAATCTTTTCCTCTACCCTCTTAGGTTTGTTCTGGGTCTTGTGAATTAAACTGACAAAAGACAGATTCACAGGAGAAAAGACATCCAAACTGTATGGATGTTAATGTTTTTTACATGCATGGAGGTTTCACAGAAAAGAAGTGAAAACAAGCAGTGGGACTCAGGGGACTATATACCATTTTAACACAGGGTGATAAATTGTGAAGTGACTAGACCAAGGAAAAGGGGTTTGGGCTTCTAGGGGCAATAAACTGTGGGGCTATAGCTAGGAAATCTAGAGGGGAAACTCATGGAAGATAAGGGCTATGTCAGTAAGGCTTGCATATGCAGACTTATCTTGGTGCCAACTGTGTATCTGCAGTGACAAAGGTCATTCTCTTCAGCCTGGTACAGGAGAGGCAGGAAACTTAGAAACCTGATTTTAGACAGAAAGAGGGAAGACAGAGGGCTCTTCTTGTCTCTGCTTTTTCTCAACTGTCTTCAGCTCAAAATAATCAATATGTCAAAGTGGCATGTTTGGGGCGGCCTGCTCTGAACTCCTTCACCCTCAAGGTTCATTCACGTTATAGCACGTGTCAAAATTTCCTTTCTTTTCCGTAGTAATTCACTTTCACAGAGTTTGGTCTCATGTTCTGATTTAGAGATTGACAAGACAGCAAACTAATTTTTCTAAAAACTACTTGTGACAAATGGGGTTTTTTTTCCTGGCTTTTGTTATTATTGTTTTTTTTTTTTTTTTAATCAATCAACGAATAAATAGACTTGCTTTTAATGGAAGTAACAACAGAAAATACAGTCAGGCAATAATGGCTATAAAGTTTGAAACTGGAAGTGATTCCAGAATGATAGGGAAGGAAAAGTGGTTCTGCACCAGCAGGAGAGACACTTGCCATTTGATTTCAATCCACTCTGTTTTACAATCAAACCTTGGCCATTTGAAACCATGTACATCTACAATGACAATCTCTGCAATCCGAGGAGATGACTCTACCCGTCCCAGGTCCCTCCCAATGCTAATTTTCCACAGGATGAAGAAGTCTCCCACACAGGACAAAGTGAAGGAACCAAAGGGCCTTCTTCCAGGTTACAGCACATCACACACACAAACCACAATTTTCATCTTATCTTTTTCTGCTCCATGACACATTTTTAATTAGATCTCTGCCTGGAGAAATTAATGGAAGGAAAGAAATAGAGTATTTTCCTTGACTTTGTTGGCAAATTCATCTAGGTGTTAAAAGCTAGAATGCCCGGGCAAATATATTTCTGAAATACAAAATGCACCCAACAAAACTAAAACCTTGATGAGCCCTGATTGAAATCAGATTACAGGATAGGTTTGTACACTTAAAAAAATAATAACAGATCCTAGACCAAAGCAATGTGTTCAAAATGAAAATGTACACACAAGAGACTGTCTGCTTCCCAGTACAAAGGATATATTTGCTGGGGACACCAGGATCGTAAGTTGCTTATTTTTGTTTCCTCTTGAATTAATTTCCTCGCGTACTTAGAGTGGCAAGTTAGATTTCAAAACCTGCAATCTTCTTTACCCCTCAGTAGTTTGCTCGGATCACACAGACTTGTAAAAAGTAATACCCCTGTCCCGACACACCCACCCAGTTCTTTACAATTATCACCCACTTCACCCTGGGGAAGTCTCTGCAGTGGTGAAGGAAGGGGATTCTGGAACACCACAGCAGCTTAGGGGAGGCTTGGCCACCAGTAGCCAGTGAAGCTGCTATTCTTACATTCCTTCCACGAAGGCTTGCATTGCTGAAAATGACAATGTTCCAAAAGTACAGGGCGTGGCCAGCACCGTGAAATACAGCTTATGCATGCGTTCCAACGAATTCACATTCTTAGTTTTAACTTCCTGACTTTGGGAAATCCATTACAAAAGTCAAGCCACCCCGTGGGAAGGCTCACTGTCCCAGCTTTCTGGAGGGTTCTGTAATCGTAATCCACCATTAATGAAAGCCCACATTCCCCCACAGGATTCTTTCCAGGACGGTCATCATCGCTGCTGCAGGCTGCTTCCCCAGATAAATTCTATACTGTTCCTTCTCAAGCTTACATCATGTTTCCTTGTTCCTGGAGCCAGAATCGCAGGACACTCCTCCTGCTCTTGCTCTGGTTTCCCACAGCGTGAGCCATGAGAACATCTGCCGGCCTCAGCCTGTCGCAGGATGCTCACCACAGATACAACTTCCCATGGTTTGGGGATCCAAACCTTTCCTTTCAGAACTACCAAATAACTAGTTTGATTATTTCCTCTTTTTTTTTTTTTTTAACAGCAAAAGTCATTTCCGCAAATTCTGCTGCAAAACTCAAAGTCATTTCAAAATCCTCTTTCCTGTGTTTTCTTGGACTTGGTTTGCAACATCCAACCTTCCCCTTTAGGGATCTTGGTCCTTTGGATGAAGACTATGGATGCTGGCAAGCTTTAGACCACACCTGTGACTTGGTGAGGTCCTTTACACGCCTAGAAAATCCTGAGACAGTAGGAATGTCTCAGCAGATACAAAAACACCACCTTCTTCCTTTGGGTGAATTCATTCTCAGTAAAAGCAATAATCTGGGAATTGAAAATACAGGAACACTTGTATTTCTTTTCTAATTTATGACATTGGGGAGAAAAAGTACCAAAATAGTCTAGTTTCATATTTCTCACATTGTCCAGGATAACCCAATATTACTTTAGGGTTTTAAAAAAATGTTTTTAATGTGTATTTATTTTTGAGAGAGTGAGACAGAGTGCGAGTGGGGGAGGGGCAGAGAGAGAGGGAGACACAGAATCTGAAGCAGCTCCAGGCTCTGAGCTGTCAGCACAGAGCCCGATGCGGGGCTGGAACTCATGAACCGCAAGATCATGATGTGAGTCAAAGTCAGACACTTAACCGATTGAGCCACCCAGGCACCCCACTTTAGGGTTTTTTTAATCAACACTTAACACAGGGAAGTGGAGACATTTTCATCCACCTGCACTCTGCTTAGAAAGAGCATGGTTTTCCTTTCGAAGGGGCTGCGACAGCCCAGGTCTGAAGGTGTGGACAAGTAGGGGGTGAGCAAAAAGAAGAATTTGGCTTATTTGCTTTCAAATGGGTAGGGGTGACAGAGCAGGAGGCCACTGGAGGAGGCACAAGTGAAGAGGAACTATTCTCCAAGGTGACTTAGGGTGGCCAGTGGATTTTCAAGGTCGGCATCACTATGGCATCCTCTAACAATTTGTATTGCCACAGTGTCCAGCAAAGTCCTCACTGCTCATGCAGGCTTGTTGGATTGGATTTTTCTCTGGGGACTGGAGGGTGTACGTTGGCCAACTCCATGGGGTTCTGAGACAGCCACACAGAACCCACATACACAGTGGGCTATGGGAGAGTTGGCCTTGGACACTATCCCAGTCTACAGGAAAGCTTCTGGGCATCCACAATTCTTGCAAATTAAGAAGGGAGTGAGACAAATATATAGACTTTGAGGTGAAAGGGGGCCCGAGTGACACTAGTTTTTCTTTTTTTAAGTTTGCTTATTTATCTTGAGAGAGAGAGAGAGAGAGAGAGAGAGGGAGAGAGAGAGCGCACGAGTGGAGGAGGGGCAGGGAGAGAATCCAAAGCAGGCTCCACACTGTCAGCATGCGGCCTGATGCAGGGCTTGAATTCACTAACTGTGAGATCGTGACCTGAGCTGAAATCAAGAGTTGGATGCTTAGCTGACTAAGCCACCCAGGCTCTCCTGACATCTATTACCTAGTTTTAAAGATAGGTGGCTAGCTTCCATTTCCTTGAAATCATGTTGTTGTTTTTAAGAAAAATGACATAGATTGCATTACTGTGTTGTTTTTTTTTTAGGTAAAACAATTAAATATTTGGTTTAAATAGTGGTTCTCATCCTGCTAATAAGCAGGTTCCTAAGCTGGCCCATAACCGAAAGCCCTCACTGAAACTGGCTTCAATTTTTACAAACAAAATGTATAAGCAAGGAGGATATTTTCAAAGCCACAGAATTAATCTTTAAAATACTTCCCTATGTTTTTAGAATTTAACTTTCTCAAAATGAAGTTCTGTCTTTTGTCATTTTAACTTCCCAGTAACACCAAACCATTCTTTATAGTTGTGTTTAAAAAAAAAAAAAAAGAGAGATAACAGAACCAAAACAGAGTCACTTGCGCTAAGCCTCATGTCAGCAAATCAAGTTGAATTTTGATTTACAATCGTGTAACATGAGCTCTTACAGAAGGAAAGCTGTCTCTCCTATCAGAGAGATAGTCAACATACACTCACATCTTGGCAAAAAACTTTTAAAGGTTATATTGAGACTGCCAGTTCAGGAAATTACATTGTATCATTACCCTGATTGATTTAACTAGAATCCATCACATTTCAAATCCTCATTTTAGCTATAAGCCACTATATTTTCATTCAGTATTTACAATTATTTTCAAGATTATATGTGTGTCACAATTCCTTTTTTAAATTTTTTTAACGTTTATTTATTATTGAGGGACAGAGACAGAGCATGAGCATGGGAGGGGCAGAGAGAGGAGGAGACACAGAATACAAAGCAAGCTCCAGGCTCTGAGCTGTCAGCACAGAGCCGGATACAGGGCTGGAACTCACAAACCACGAGATCGTGACCCGAGTCGTAGTTGGACGCTTAACCGACTGAGCCACCCAGGCGCCCCTCACAACTCCCATTTTAAAAACACAAGCCACAGGGGCGCCTCGGTGGCTCAGTCAGTTAAACATCCAACTCTTGATTTTGGCTCAGGTCATGATCTCACAGTTTATGGGTTTGAGCCTCATGTTGGACTCCATGATGATTCTATGAAGTCTGCCTGGGATTCTCTCTCTCTGCCCCTTCCCGACTCATGCTCATGCATGCTGTTTCTCTGTCAAAATAAATAAATACTTATAAATGAAATGCATACACTCTGTGTGTCGTGTACATGCAGGATATATAAATTTATCATAGGGCAAAAATTTGCAAAAAGACTAAAAATATGGGTTCCTTCTTGGGGCGCCTACGTGGCTCAGGCAGTTAAGCGTCCGACTTTTAGTTCAGGTCATGATTTCACGGTTCATGAGTTCAAGCCCCATGTCCAGCTCTCTGCTGTCAATGTGGAACCTGCTTTAGATCCTCTGTTCCCCACTCTGTCTCTGCCCCTCCCCCACTCGTTCGTTTTCTCTCTCTCAAATAAATTTTAAAAAACATTAAAACATATATATGGGTTCCTTCCATAATAATGGTCTCAATGGCCCATATGAAGAATTATAGTTGGCTCCTGACCACAGGTGATGAATAATGAGGTGCTGACTATCCCAGGGACAAAGGCAATCCTGCCATAACCTTCAAATGACAGTCCTTGAACTATCTTGACTTCCTTCACAACACGTGGTCCTTTTTATCAATACCCTTGACAACAGACCACACAGATCACTCAGTGACAGCTCTTCATGTACCCTCACCCCCACGCAGTGCTGTTGCACTTAAACACAGAGGAGAGGTCACCTGGCCATTAGACTGGGCCGCTGCTTCTCAACCTCTGCATTGCCCGGTCTGCTTCCCCCACCACACCCAGCACAGGTCCGGCAGGGACTGTGGCCAGTCTCCTGACAATGCCCTTCCCACCACCCCTTGCCCACACCCCTCCTTCTCCCCGCTCAAATCTACTTTGCACGCATTGCCTGATCAGCATTTGGAAGCAAAGTTCTGATGGTGTCCCAGAACAAAAACTTTCCATGACTCCCCTTTGCCTAAATGATAAAGCCTAACCTCCTAACACTGGCTGTTACAGGTTGAATTGCCATCTCCAAAAAGATTTGTTAGAGTCCTCACCCCCACCCAGTACCTCAGAATGTGACCTTATTTAAAGATAGGGTCTTTACACAGGCAATCAAGTTAAAATGAGGCCATTAGTGAGGATGGGCCTCACTAATCCAATGAGTGGTGTGTGTATAAGAGGAAACTCAGACACAGAGACACATACAGAGGGAAAGGATGTGACAGACACTGGCAGGAAGGTGACCATCTACTAGCCAGGGAGAACAGCCCCGAGCAGCACCTTCCCTCAGCCCTCGGGAGGAGCCTGGCCTGCGGACGCCCCTTCATTTCCCACCTCTAGGCCCCAGCCCATGTTTTCTTGTTTTATGCTGGTGTCTTCTCAAATCTGCACATATTCAACTAGAACAATCTTTCAAAGCCCTGCTAAGATGTCATCACCTGCAAACATGTTCTCAGATTCCTCCTGGCTGGGAATAATTCCTTCCACCTCTGAATATCCTCAGCTATTTGTACTTCTGTATAGCGATTCAGGCGCCCCTCTAGTTTCTACCTTTTATTTTATAATTATTTCTCTCTATGTCTCATTTCACTGACTGGATGTGAACTTCCAGAGGGCAAGAGAGAGGTGGGTTCCTTCCCGGGTCCCAATGGGGCCTAGTCCTGGGCCACACATAGTCCTTTCGCAAAAATATTTATTGAATGAAACTGAGTAACCAACAGTCCGCAAAGAAGTCTTCTTTACCCTATTGAGTTTTCTGCCAATTCGAAGTGGCTTAAGTTAATTATGTGACCTAAATCCAACATTTTCCAGGGTTATAAGTGTGAAATGCATTTTTCTTACTCCACTATAGTTTTATCTATGCTCTCATCTGTTAGATATTTACCATCTAATTTGTCTTCAGAAAAATCAGAGAAGTGACCTTGCTCTCAATACACATGATTTTCTACACCATTTTGCCACAATGAAGTCCCCAGCTACAAAAACTATATACAAATGGTAGTATACGCATACAAAGGAATTAGTACTCAACAATACAAAGTAATCAACTATTGATACATAGTACAACACGATGTACCTCAACATAATTGTGGAGTGAACAAAGGCTAAAGGCTAACCTAAGAGTACATACTATATGACTATTTACATAAAACTCTAGAAAACGCAAACTTATCTATGGAAAGCAGATCAGCAATTGCCTAGGGAGTGTGTGGGCAGAAACTGGAGGGAAGGATTGCCAAGGGGCATGAGGAAACTTTTGGGAGAGATGGTTATATTCAATGTCTTGATTATGATCTTGGCTTTAAGGGTGCATACACGTATCAAAACATTTAATTACACAACTTTAAACATGTATGGTTTGTGTATGTAGATCATACCTCGATAAAGCTGTTTTGTATAACATATATAATATATATTATGTAATATATATTTTATAATACACACACACACACACACACACACACACACATGCATTTTTGCATTAGGGTGCCTTAAATCTCTTCAGGACTGTGAAATCAAGTGCCAGATAGTCTTGCCCTGACTATCTAATAATATAGCTCAGCTTAAAAAAAATAAATAAATAAAATTAAATCTATATTTAAGCTAAGTTTCTACCAGTAGAAACCAAAACCACAGCATTAAGTCTTTTTCACAGTTTCAAAATGAGGATTTAACTAAAGTTTTTAGTGTTTTGTTTTGTTTTTTTTAACATATTGGATTACTCTTTACATAACCATTTGCTTTATCTGTTGGGGGTTTAGACCTAATATTTATTTTTGTACTTTCAAAGGTATGGATCGGTGACTAAGGAAGATAGTCAAAACAATTTTCTTTTTTTATAACAGCCTTCAAATTGTCATTTATATTAAATAACACACAAAACATCAAAGATATAAATTAGCATTCTAAAATATGACAAGGGATGACTACTCTTTGGGATTATTATTTTCTCAGTGACAATTCTGACAAGAGGTGCTTAGAGGGTGCCATGCTATTTGGTTCAGGAAACAAGACATAGATGGTGTTTCTGCCTTCCCTCCTGCACCTCCAGTGAGCAAGGCATCTGGGTTATATCTCGCCGTTTTTGCAATAATGCAACGGAACGACTCGCAAATATCTTGTGAGTTGCCAGAAGATGATGCAGAGTGTTGGGATGGGAAAAGGGTGCCTCGTTTATCATGACCAAGCCAGAGCTCTGACCTGGCGCTGTTGTCCTGGAAAGCTGCTGGAAAAGCAGCTGAAAAGCAGGCCCCCTGACGCATAAACAAACCTGAACGCTGTCAGGACAGCTGGCCAGACTGGAGATTCTGGAATGTTCAAAATACTCAGAAAGGCTCCGCTCTGCCTCCCTGCTCAAAGCCTTCATTCCACCAGCACGTGAGAGCTCTTTGCGTTGACACGGACACTAGCCAGAGAAACACTTTAATGGTGAAAAGATCTCCCGCGATCGCTAGATTGTGAAACTCACCCCGCCCTGGGTTCTGTTGCAATCACGGCCACAGCTATGGGGCTCTGTTTTCAAGATACATGGAAAACCTCAGCAGAAAAACAAGTGGCATTTTCACTACAGTTTAGGGAAAAAAAAAAAAAAAAAGAATGTAGGTCCCTATCCCATGATCCTTCAACAGCATCCCTGCTGGGCAGCTGTAGAGAAACAAGTTGCAGCAAGAAGGAATCTCTAGAATCTTGTTTTATAACGGACTGTGAGCAAATTGCTGTAAAAGGCAACCAAATAAAGCCCATTCAGCAGACTCTGGACAATCACAAATATGTACGAAGATGGGGAATGTTAGGAAACAGGTGAAAAGGTCGCATAGAAAATTCCCTTTCATCGAAATGGTCAGCCTGAGAAGGCTTCACCTAAAACCATTGGTCTCTTAACCAAATGCCTAGTAAAATATACTGCCCTGAAAGGCTGACACTGCAGAAAATACTTTTTAGGCGTATTCCCTAATCTAATATTTTCTTAGTGGAAAGTAGGGGAAAAAAATTTAAAAAAGAACAGCCAGATTCTAACACACCCAGAAAAGTTTGCTTCTACAGCATTTCCAAACTAGGGATTTGGTGAGTTTGAACTCTCCCTACTTTTTTCCAGTGCCCATCACCACTGTAAAACAGGAAGGAAAGAAGAAAACTTATGGGTGAGTTTCACTTCAATCATTTCATTATTTTCCTCCAACATACACTGCTGTCACATTGACAACTACTATGTTCCTCTCTCAAGCCATCCAGGAAAATTGTGCTTTATAAGGACAAGTCAGGTTCACCTCCTCTTATCAAGTGGTTCTTTGTTATTTTTAACTCCAGAAGGCTGCTTCACCAAGGACAGAAGCAGTTAATTCCAAGTAGTAAAAATGTCAGTGTGTGTTTGGACCAGCAATAAATCAGCACATTTGGGTGACAGTCTGTAAGTCGTCTGAACGTCTGGCATAGTCTGTCAGTTTTAGGTTACAAAAATTTAATGTTTATTTATTTTTGAGAGAGAGAGAGAGAGAATGAGTAGGGGTGGGGTGGGGGGGGACAGAGAGAGAGAGAGAGAGAGAGAGAGAGAGAGAGAGAGAGAGAGAAGCCCAAGCAGGCTCTGCACTGTCAGCACAGAGTCCAATGTAGGACTCAAGTTCATAAACCATGAGATCACGACCTGAACTGAAATCAAGAGTCGGATGCTTAACCGACTGAGCCACCCAGGTGCCCCTCGGTTTTAAAATACAGTATGTAAAACTCTGGGATCTGCCATGTGCAGTACCTACTGCATTATTCACACTCAGTAAACGTGAGTAACATCCTGCTGTTACCAACCCGAGGAAGAGGACTTTTTTCTAAAGGCAAAGGGTTAGAGCAGCGTGGTGGCGGGCTGAAAGGTGGCAGGAGGATGGGCAGCGTTCGCCCACTGCTCATGAAACCTGGGACATCCCAGCTAGCTCTCTGCTGAGCTACCACAGGCAGGCACGCATCTGCAGAACCAGCACTCAGTGCCCACGGCAAGTGGAACATTCACTTTAAATCGACTGTATTCATTTACATGCATTCCCCAAAGAAACCATAACTGGCTCTGCCTTCCAAAGCAATCTCTAAGTTATTAGCTTCATGTCTAAAAGTTGATTTTCATTTCATTTGCTTAATTATCTTAGTTTACTGAATTTATTTCTCTTGATTTTATTTTATTAATGGGCTCTAATCCCAACATGGGGCTTGAACTCACCACCCAATGATCAAGGGTCCAACGCTCCCCTGACTGAGCCAGCCAGGTGCCCCGTGAAATTATTTCATTTTTTAGCACCTCAGCCTCTAACATGTCCAGAAGCACTAATTTCAAATTCAAAGCCTTCAAAGATGAGCCCACCTGAGAGGCAACAACACTCCAAACGATGAGAATAAGAGTGTTCATGAGACATTCCTGCTGAGTATACCCTATATGAGTATGATAGTGCACTTTTAACAAGTTCTGTCAGCTACGGTATCCCACTAGTAATGTAGAGATGGAAAAAAAAAAACAAAAAAACAAAACAAAAAGCAAAAAACATACCTCAGACAGGTTGAAGGACTTGCCTGAAGTCATACAGCTCAGTGGTGGTAGAGCTCAGGCCAGAAGCCAAGTTTTTTATTTCCTCTTCCAGAACATGTTGTCCACACCAGGCAGCCCCTAGAGGGACTCCTTCAGGGGATGTTTGCTCCCACTCACCTCCCCTTTTCTGGCTATTTCAGAATTTTAGTTGATTTACCAAGTGCCAACACAGTGGAATAGATCAGTGGAGAAAGACCAACTAAGGGGACCAAAACAGGGTTTAATGAGAAGCAACTGTTTTTAAGACTGTGACCTCTATTTGAATCCCATTAACTTTTCTCCAAGATCAGAAAGGTGGAAAAAGTAGCCAATAACCATAAAGTTCTTTTTCCAAGACCCCAGTCTCTGCCCTAAATAATCTGGCTGAGCTTATGAAAATAAAATAAAATAACGACTGTAGAAGGGCTCTACAAACCTAGCATCCGATTTACCAGGAAGCTTAAAAGGGAGGTCAGAAGATTCCAGGGCAGCAGTGCAGAAGCAGCCCGGAAGGATGAGAAGAAAGGTCTACCGAAGGAAGGAGGCAAGTGTACTGGGCTCATGGGGTCTGGGCACTGCGAGTGAAGGCCTCAGGCACGTGGGCTAGCTCAGCCTTCCCTCATCAATTCAAATTACCCTCAAAACCAAGGAGCAAAACTCTTTACAGCCAATTGATTGCAAGATGTTTAAAAGCTGAAGGAAAACCAATTCCCCTGAAGTTACACACCCAAGAGGCACGTTTTCCAATTGAATGGAATTCTGTTCCGGGAGATAGAGAAACTGTAGGATTGGCTCTAGAAGATGTAAGCCCTCATTATTTTCTCAGCCTTAAGTGTTCTTTGTGTGTGTGCGCACACGTTTTTTGTGGGTTTTTTTTTTTTTTTTTTTACGAGCTTTTCCTGGCTGAGATTGCCTCCTAATAGACAACTTTTCTTCCAACTGAATGACCATCTGCTCCCCTTGGAATCTGAGAATTAGAGGAGTTCTGGAACTCAGCACTTAGAACTCACACCTGCTACAAATTCACAAATTCTTCTTCTGTGTTATCACAGCAGAGCAGGCTCCCCTAGTTAGTCCCACCCAGTTCCTCCCCCAACTGATGAGATTCTTTTAAAGAGCTCATAGGAAAAATTCCACCCAGATGCAACACACCCAAGAAGAGGGCAGGAGTGGGGTTGGGTAGATGCTGATAAACCCGTCAGTTTGTGGGCTCAGGGAGTAGGAAACCCCACCCTGCGGAGCCTCAGCCCTCAGCTGGGAGCAAAGCGAATACAGGAGAATAATCCTGCCTTACATCTGGGATGCCCGGATGTCCTCACCTACAAGGCAGCTGCTCCACACAGCAGGACGCCCCCAAATGCCTCAAATACTAATAGCAGTCAGCTGGACCGACGCAAGTAGAGTGGGAGGTTCCGGACTCTCTGAAACTGCTGCCACAAAGCATGAATGCTGCATGAAAGGAAACCATGCCTAGCCCAAAGGGAGAAGATAGCACTCACTGTCTGCTAAGCAGCAGTACTCCCGAACACCACCAGCCTGTGTACCCAGCATGCTCTGTGGCAGGCATCACACTCACACACCCTTGGGTGGGTTCAGACAGTAAGGGGCCACGGAGTATGCAGGAGGAAGAGCCTAAGGCTTGGAAATATGACTGGCTATGGATCCCGAATGGGCTACTTCCTAACTACATGACCCTCTGTAGAATGGAGATAATGCCCCCATGGAATAGATGTGATGAAGGGGCTGCTCTCATTACAATAATATGCTCCGGGGGGGGGGGGTGGTATTTTCACCCAAGTCAACCCTGAATACTTTATTAAAATAAGACATCACAAGGACAAGAGATAAATGCTGCTGAGGATGTGGAGAAAAGGGACCCCTTGTGCACTGTAAACGTGTAGAGCCACTATGGAAGACAGTATGGAGATTCCTCAAAAAGTTAAAAGTACCATATGATCCAGCAATTTCACTTCTTGGTATATATGCAAAGGAAACAAAAACTCTATGTTAAACAGATCTCTGCTCCCCATGTCCGCAGCACCATTATCTACAATAGTCAAGACATGGAAACAACCTAAGCGGATGAATGGATAAAAAAGTTGTGGTATATACATACAATGGAATACTATTCTGCCATTAAAAAAAAAATCCAGGGCATCTGCGTGGCTCAGTCTATTAAGCATCTGACTTCGGCTCAGGTCATGATCTCATCGTTAGTGAGTTCAAGCTCCACATGGGGCTCTCTGCTGTCAGTGCAGAGCCTGCTTTGGATCCTGTCTTCCTCTCTCTGCCCCTCCCCTGCTTGCATGCTCGCGCACACCCACACGCACACACACACACACACACACACACACACACACACACTCTTTCTCAAAAATAAGAAAAAAGAAAATCCTACTATGTGACATGGATGGACCTTGAGAGTATGATGCTTAGTGAAGTAAGTCAGAGAGACTAATTCTGTATGATCTCACTTACATGTGGAATCTAGAAACACCACAAACTCACAGAAAAAAGAAATCAGATTTGTGGTTAATAGAGGCAAGGGTGGGGTGAGAGGGAAATGGATGAAGATGGTCAAAAGTACAAACTTCTGGTTATAACCTAAATTCCTAGGGATGTAACATACAACATGATCGATGTAGTTAACACTGCTATATAGTATGTTTAAATCCGTTAAGAGTAGATCCTAAGGGTTGCATTGCAAGGAAAAAAAATATTTCTTCCTTTTTTTCTTTTTTTTGTATCTAGGAGATGACGGATGTGAACTTACTGTGGCAACCATTTCACAACATATGTAAGTCACCAGGCTGGACACCTTAAACTTATGCAGTGCTGCATGTCAATTACACCTCAGTAAAACTGGGAAAAATTTAAAGAAGAAACCAACTGGAGCCTAACGAAGAGTATGAAAAATGAGATAGTCCAATGCATAATAGCAAATAACCCACAATAAAGATATTTAAGTGCACAGCCATACACACAGCTCTCACTTTTACATGGGAATTGCCTTCCATGAAAGAAGGTATAAATGTTCTTGATAGCTGAATATAGTGCAATCCACCAAAGGTACGCACTAAAACAAACAAATGCATCTTCCACTGCTAGGGGGACAAAGGCCAGTCCACAAAGGCCAGCAGCCCTGGATTTGTGGGCAGCTCAGCCATTTACCATCACATGACCTGTAGACAAGACCCTTATTGGCAAAATGGGGACCATGGCATTCATCTCGAAGGGTTGTTGCAAGAATTAAATAACCTCATACAGAATAAAAAGCCCTGATGCAGTGCTTGACACATAGAAGTGTCTTTACAGTTTCAGGGAAAATGATCACTCAAAATCCCCACATATACAAAAACCCTCACTGTTCCCACTGTCACAGAAAGATGTCCAAATCTGCAATCTGGAATCGAAGGTTCTTCATATATACAAATGGAACAAAGTCTAAACCTTTTGGAAATGCACATGCCTGCAGAGGCTCAGTCATGACCAGGCATAGATGTTCTCCCCTTATTTCTATGGACTTCCCCATAAAACCTCTTGTTTCCCAGCTGATTTGGGGTCTCCCTTGGCTTCTCTACTTCTGTCTTAGAACATGCAGTGTGCTTCATCTGCTTGGCTACTATCAACTCTCTTTTTCTTCTTCTTCTTTTTTTTTTAATCTTTTAAAATATTTATTTATTTTAGAAAGAGAGAGAGAGAGCATGAGCAGGGGAGGGGCAGAGAGAGAGGGAAACACAGAATTCGAAGCAGGCTCCAGGCTCTGAGCTGTCAGCACAGAGCCCGACGTGGGGCTTGAACTCACGAGCCGTGAGATCATGACCTGAGTCTAAGTCAGACGCTTAACTGACTGAGCCACCCAGGTGCCCCAACTCTCTTTTTCCACCAAAGCCTTTGAGATACATTTGATTCTTTTGTAACCTGAGTTTCCTCTTGACCTACTCTCTTAACCTCACACAAGTTACAATGCCCGTCCACCACTGACCTGAAACTGTCCTTTCTGCAGAAGCAATTTCTCCCTGCTAGTTAAAGCCACTGGCCTCACTGGACCCCTTAGCCTCCAGATCTCTCCTCCTGAAGTCTCTAAGATGCGGTCTCTTCCTCCAAAGACTTGGCTTTGCTCTCTCCCCTTCCTGGCTCCTCTTCCCCCTTTCCCTCCACCATTCCTAGAAACTCCACTCTGCCCCAACTCTCTCAAGGCCTTGCTGGCACACAACTGTCACTTCCAGGCGCTAAGCCAGCACCAGCTGCCCATCTGCATTCTAGCTCCAACATCTCCAGCCCTGCACTTCTAACACCCCTGGAAAGTATCCCTCAGTAACTGCAGGATTAGTTTCCAAGGGACCTTCACTTCCATACATCTCAGGTTCTAAGGAGACCTCTACTGACAACACCCGTGAAAGAAGAGAAGTTGCTCGGGCTTCTGGATTTATCTGAAATACCTAGGAAATTCCATGTTAAACAGCCTTTTAAGTATACAGTGGCTTTGACTTCAATCATCCACCAATCATAAAAATTTAGGAAACATTTAGTAATTAAAAAATAAGATAAGCCATTCCTTTCCTAGCTCTAAGGAAACAGAAAAAAGTCAACACTGAATTAGTTACATTTTCAGCTTGATCAGCTAAAACTGTCTTATTTTTTAAATTTCGCACTTACAATGCAGTGTCTAAAGTGTAAAAACACACTTGAATTGTGTTTGAATGTTGCTATTAGTAAATAAAAACACCCAGGTCACTTATTTTGATTTTATTTAATAAAACAACAGAAACAGGGGCACCTGGGTAGCTCAGTCGGTTAAGCAGCTGACTTCAGCTCAGGTCGTGATCTCATGGTTTGTGAGTTTGGGCCCCACATTGGGCTCTGTGCTGATGGCTCAGAGCCTGGAGCCTGCTTCGGATTCTGTCTCCCTCGCTCTCTGCCCCTCCCCTACTCACACTCTGTCTCTGTCTCAAAAATAAATAAAACCTGAAAAAAATTTTTTTAAAGTAAAACAACAGAAACATCTATCATTTCTTAAAGCAGTGTTTGTTGTCTTTCCCAGTAGGTGGCGAAAATATGCTCCAACTGCCTCGCATTTAACCTGAGATCTGGAGGTGATTTGCTCCTCACTGACGACAAAGAATCTTTTTCACTGAGTTATGGTCAAATACAACAATTAAATCATCATTTGATTTTGCAAGCGCTAAAATAATTTCAGAAAACTTAAAAGAAAAAACATCTTTTAAATGAAAAGCATTACCTCCCCAAATGAAAAATTCATTTATCTGAGTCACCACAAGGAAGTATTAAGATTATAGCAAATCATAAAATGTAGTTCTTGTGTAAAACAAATGAAATATTCCTGACTAATAATTCTAATTTTAAGTAAACCCGTTCAAATTGTGTTGAATACTTGGTTCATATCTCTACCACAACATAAAAATCTTACTTGATTCTCATTTCAGTGACTGCCGGCCATGGACTGTGAGGTCTACAAATTACCACCTAGAGATACAGGCGATATGACAGTGCTGCACCTCTCTGAGAAATCCAACTCATGAGCCAGAGATTCCATTTCTGCCTGGTTCTCTCTATATTTGAAAGTGGGGGTCTCTTCTAGGTTGTTGCTGTTGGCCTAACAGGAACAACCCCTTCCCGATTTGCAGTTCCCACCACAGCCCAAGTGGAACCATCCAGAGACCACTTCCACCCCACAAGCCTGAAGGCTCATCTACTGCCTTCTGGAATAAGGTTTTCTGGAGTCCAGTTTCAGTCTGTCCCTTTGCCTTGCCAAAGACAGATCCGCCTACTGGCTATTCTTTGCTGTAATGACAACTGTGCTCTAAGACAAACAACTTATTCTTAGGGGGAAACAAATAATTGCAACCATCACATGTGTTCCCCAACAGCCATTGATTCACAACGCTTATCCTCTGATAACTTACACAAAAACACAAAGGCTTGCCGGAAGACAATTGAATGAGTGTGATGTATTTAACAGAATTTGCATTCTATTGCATTGCTTCCTCTTTGGTTTTTTTTTTTTTTTTAAGATGGTGAAATCTTTATAAGCAGAAAGATGATTTTCACCAACAAGAAGACTATTTTCTCCTGACGACCTCTTGGCCGAATCCCCAAATCTAACATGAAAAATACAGCAACTCACTTTTAAGCAAGTTATAGCTGGGACTTCAGTTTAGAGAGCGACAACACTGGAAGAGGTCCGTTTTAGGGGGACATTTGGACAAAACTCTCCTGTTTTAGGACACGAGATGGAACAAACCTCTCAGCTAATCCTACATTTCAAAGTTTTTAGCAGTATACATTTTGGAACCTTCTGTGTGCCCCAGAACACACAATATGGATCTAATTAGGTCCAGCTGCCTTATGTTAGTAATAAAATTGAAAGAAAAAAAAAAAAACAAAACAGAACAGAGAGGTGGGGGTGGGAGCTTTGTTCACCCCTCCCATGCCCCGGTGATCACAAGCTCACAAGTTGTGCGCATCCTCCACACTCAGGGCAACACACGCTTCCAAAATACCCCCAGCATGCCTGGGACCCCGCTCAGCGCTCAGACTTTTCAGCTGCTGAGTTTTCTCCCACTCTGGAAGAGATTTACGGATGGGCCAGAGCTCAACGCTCCGACGCCACCCACCGCCCAGGCCCTGGCGCACTCCGCCAGCTCCTAGGCTCAACGACTTACACCAGCGCGGACGGACAGGGCATCTGGTTCCAGGGACAGTTGTACTGAGCCTGAATAAAACTCTCACTTCCCTCCAGCACAGAGCAACTCACGTTCTTGTTCACGATGTAGGCGCACCAGTTCCTGGGGTGAAGGAGAGAGAGCGAGAAGGACACAGTGTCAACCTAGAGAACAATGAGGCTGGGGGAGCCGGGGCAAGCCGACAGGGCAGCGGGCGCATTGAGGGTCAGGGAGCCCGCCGTCCCTGCGGAGGTGAGGGCCCGACAAAGCGGCCATCAAGAGGGTACGCGGCTGCGCCTTTGCGGAGCGTGTACCTTAAGCCGACAAAAGACAGGGAAAAGAAAAGCGCCTACGGTCCCAGGGCTTCAGTAATTCCTGGGATCGCCCTGCTCCGCGGGACACTCTCTGCGCCCCTTAGCCCCGGAGGCAGCGCTGCTTGGAGCGCGGGCGAGGTTACCCGGGACGCCTCGCGCCGGCCGTAGAGCGCACGGTCCCGGGGGAGGCGCCACCGCCGGGGCAGCCCGAGGGGGACCCCCCGGCTGCTGCTCATCGCCTTTGGCATGGAGCTTGCGGGCCGGCTGCTAGTGGAGAGTGGGGGTGGGCGGGGGCCCAGGGCTCTTGGAAGGAGCGTCGCAGTGCTGGGAGAGAGAAGGACCGCACACTTACTTGTTCCTGGCGCCCGGCCGCGCGGGGTGCATGGGCTGCGGGCCGGCATGACACAGCCCCGCACCGCCCAGGGTCAGCAGCGCCAACGCCCAGCGCCAGGGCGCGCGGGGCCAGAGCCTTGTCCTCGGCCACATTCTGCGCGCGGCGAGCGCGCCCCGCCTGCCGGATCCGGAGCGCGGCGGGTCGAGGCTAGCGCCGCGAGGCTGCGGGCGGACGGGGCGCGGCCGGAGAAGGCAGGAGGCTCGGGCGCTCCTCGGCGCCCCCGCTCCGCGGCCGCCCCCTCCGGCTTCTAGCTCCCACTTCTCCTTTTCCACCCTGTGCGCCCGCGCTTCTCCTCGGTCCCTCAATGACGCACAGGTCCCCCCCGGGTGCCGCCCTCTTTATTTCACTTCCCTCTCCGAAACGTGACTCTCCCTCCACCACGGCTCCCCGTCTCTGGTGCCCTTGCCTCTCGGCAGGGGGTTTGGGGTGAAAGGGCTGAAGAGTTTAGGAAAAGGGTCTAAGTTACAGAATTTCCAATTACTCATTCCTTTGGTCTCTTCCCAGAAGCGGAGCAACTCCGCCTCCCACCTTCCAGCAGGCGCGCCCCGGCCCCTGGGGAAGTGGCCGCAGTCGGCGAGTCTGGCAGTCCTCGCGTCGTGCCTGTTGTGCCCGGGTGCCGGCTCCCCGGAGCGAGTGAGGGACATCTTTATCAGTCCCTGGGAGGACTCGACTCGGGTTTCCTCTTCTGGCAAGACGTGGCCATTCCCTCACATTTGGATTTACAAGAGTTTACGGGGAAATGAACACGGGTCTTCTCTTTACTCAACTCTGCCTCGTGCATCCATTTCAGTTTCCAAGTCAACGTGCAGGGCAGCGGGGGACAGCCCCACCAGTTCAAAACAGCATCAGACTCTAATAAATGCTACACTGATTTTTGAAAGATAATCCCACAGCCTCTGCTTCTGATGTCCTACTCTGAACTTTCTTTTTATGTCAACATTAAAGACATTTACTCCACAACGGTCACATTTGCTCCTAACCGTTCAAACACTGCTAGACGTTCATCTTTTCACTCACCTTCGTATTTTCCGCCTATTCTTGAGTTCCACTAATCTCTACCCATTTCTTTTGGGGATCAAACAACTCCACAGAAAAATGTTACATAAAATCCCTGCCAAAGTGCTTGTATTCCGGGGATGTATTTGAGTTAACCTGCTCTAATAAACACTAGATTGAGGTTATTTGCAGATCAGACAAATATTGGACTGAAGTCATCCAAGTCTTCAAAAGAATCACCCTGAGGGGAAAAATCACAGAAAGAGATAAAAAGTGGTCTTGCATAACCTGGGCTGCATCTTTCTATGACTTCCCCCTCCTCCCCATCCTAACACCATTTTTGTTGATGAGTGTCATAAGGGAAGAAACAGCACAGAAATGAAGGAGAGTCACACACACACACACACACACACACACACACACACATGATGTGTGTCTACAACCAGCAGCTAACAACCACAACTTCAGTACAGGTCATTCTCAAATGTGAGAGTAAGTTGAACTGATGAAGTCAAATCTATTTTTTCCATTAAAGTTATACTAGGAGGCTTAAGAAGCTGCAGTCTACTCCAAGAGTTTGAGGACCAACTTTCCACTGAGATGACCATAATACTGTATTTAGCCAGTTATAAATGGCACTTATCAGTAGATAAATTTTATTCTGAGCATCTGTTACATGCTAGGCATTGTATGAAGATAGTGAGGGTTCACAAGTGAGCCCAAACTGACCTGAGCTCTGTGTTTCCAGAACTTCCAGGAATTCCTGTACAGTGAAGGGTATAAAATTTCTGATGTACAGTCAATGAAGTGAGACCGTGTGTTTCTCCAGACACAGGCCCATGTGTACCTGGCATGGGGCTGCCCTGGGAAGATGGAAGAAGACTTGGCTCTCAGGAGGATTTGAGGCCAAGATCCCAAGGGACCCTCTCCCCTTTCTCTTCTCTAGCTACAGGAAGGGACACGTCAAACTCAGGAACCAGAAATTGCTCTTCCAGAAAGCAGTGGGAATATTCCTGAGGATTGAGAGCTTAAGCACATGAGGAAACGAATTGGGTGGGCCATGTGGCCCCAGCCATAAGGAATAATAGGGTTATAATTGGGAGAAGGCTCTAAGTGTGAATTCTTTAGAAGCCGCCAACTACTTTAAATAAGCACTTGAAAACTGTCAGTTTCCTATCACAATTTGAAGGAGTTTCTTCTGCTTTTAAAATCAAAGTGCCCCATAGTAAGTTCCACACTTAACTGTGTGACCAACTTAGCTAAAGCAAAAATGCAAAGTTAGACCTACTTCCTAAAATCTATTCCCTCACTATTGGTCATGATAAAAATGCTCATCAGGCTCTGTACTTAGGGGCATGTCTCATGAAGCAATGAGCCTGCTGGGCTCCCAGAACCCCCAGATTCCCCTTTAGTTACCTGGTGGAGGAGGGTGAGTGATTACAGAGGCAGCAGGGGCATACTTTCCCCCATCCTCGCATTCAGTCATCCAAGCACATGACATTTGATCAAGATGAACCGATTCGTATCTAGGATGTATGTGGTCAAGAGTCATAAGACCAGCCTGGGTGTCCCATCCTTCCCACTTCTTGTCTTTGCTCTCGAGAACTCCAAAAAGAAGCCCTCCCCTCCCGCCCCCTGCTCCAACAACTTCAAGGTGTACTTTTACGTGTCTTTACCACTTCTTTGTGCTGCTTATCTAATGATAGAAAAAGAAAGTCCTTGAAGACTGGATATCTTGAATAAATTTTGATTGCAAAGCATTCCTAACATAATACACCCTAAGAAAATGTCTTACACATTCATAAGTTAGTGATAAGATGCCCTACATTAAAAAGAAATGCAGCTTGGTAGGGAAAAAGAGACAGAAATATCTCTGAGAAAAATTAACTGCACTATTTAGCTTGATCTGTTTTGGGATGATGAAGTTTGGTTGATACAATTTCATTTAGTTACATTTGATATAGGCATCGCATTGCATAAGACACCTTCAGAATGAATTCAGAGAGAAGACCCTAGACTTCAAAATTTACAAACAGGTACTTTCCTGTCTTGTCAAAGACTTTGCTAAAATAGACCAAAACAGAATAAAGAACTGATCTCTTCAATTTTTTTTTCTAAATTTAATCACTTACAAATATCCCACTTACTATACATACCTAAAAATTCAAAGTCTCCAATCTTCTGAAACCAAGACTGATCTCATTTATCGATTGATTGATTTAATGACATTGTTAAGGATTGTGGCCATTATTTTAATCATCTTTCTTGAGAGATAACAGGAGCAAATTCCCCTATATTGATCAGGGGTGTGTGACTTAATACATTATAAACTATCACATGAGAACTTCAAAACTGTGAAAAGTTAAAATCATGCCTGAAATCACACTTGAAAACAAACGGTGTTGTTAACAGCTCATGCAATGGAGTTAACGTACTGTTCAAAATTGGGTACCCTCACCTCTTAGCTGAATGATCTCAAACAAGTCAGCAGACCTCTCTATCCTCCATTTTCTGCTCTGAAAAGGGGAATCCCTTGTGTGGCCACTGGGAGGATGAGTTGGGTTACCACATGTAAACTGCTTAGCACAGTGCCTAGCATACACAAGGGCCAAGTGGAGGATAAATATTCATAATCCTTACTGTTACTGCCCTAGCACTGCCAACAAATTTGCAGTCAGGTTCAGGAGTTTTGTCATTCTTTTTTTGTGCCGAGTGAAGTGAGCAGCTGACCATCTACTACAGTTTTTTTGTTTTTTGTTTTTCCTAAGTAAGAAATATAAAGAAATGGCTGCCATGAAGGCACATGCATGACTCATTCAGAATGACTCTAAATGTCATAGTCGGGAATGCAATACTGGGCTTTTGACTTCCAGCCCAGTTTTCTTTTTATTGGCCCCCAGGGGAAAACATATAGCTTGGTTTATTGTTCAGGAGATTTCATCCTCTACATTGAAAGAAATTTATTTTAAGACAATTCAATGAGATCTTTGGTTGGATTGATAACTCTACAAAAATAAACTTAGATCATCAGGCAACTCAATTGTGGATATCTTCTTCCTCAAAAAGATGAAATTTGTTTCTAATTCCATATCTCTTAATTTTTTTCAGATGTTTCGTTGTTCTAAGAATGCTTCCTATAGCCAAATAATATGTTTGGGAATTCATTGCTGTCACACTTATGGTGTGGTTTTGAACACATTTTTTCTTCATAAGAAATAACTGACAAAAATAGGCTCTTAGAATTCTATTTGCTTCCAAGAGAGCTGTAATAGCTTAGGCATAATGTCTTCCTATATGAGCCACCTCAAACTATGTTGTAGTTCATCATCTATTTATGGAATAAGAGTTGATTATTCTGGAACCAACAATAGGCAGAATGTGTTTGATGATTATGAAATACATGATATTTTAGCACAATCTCAATCTATACTCACTAGAAAAGTATTCATGAGAAAACTGATACTTTCTAGTATTTCAGATTGTGCAGTTCTAAACAATGTTGTATGTAAGTATGGTCAATTTTCATTATTTAATGTAGTATGTTCTATAAAGTTGCTGCTAACACTGAATTAGCAAATACAGAACAATTGCTCCTATAAGAAATACAGGGTTAGGTTCCTATAAGCCTCTGGTCACAATGTTTTTGTGAACCAGTCAATACATAACCTTGTTTTATGTGTGTTTCTATTTAAAGATACCTTATTTAATACACATTACTTATTCATCAACATTGAACTCATGGCCAACACCACTGTAACTCATGCCTGAACAAGCTTAACGAATACATATTTTCTCCATAAGGCACATGACAGCCTTCCTGTGCTTAGGAACACTAGCTAGCACTTCAGCACTATGTTTGGGGATCATTTTAAATAGCAAAACTGCCAACAAAAAGCACAAAAAGGCAAACAAAAAGGGACACCACATTTACCATGAAAAGGACTTACTTATAAGCTGAGAGGGAAAACAAGAAGGCAGAGCACTGTCTCACTGAATGGGAATGCACACATCAGACAAGGAAGGTTTTTACCACTCTGGACAAGTCCACAAATGACTATGAAAGTGTTAAAAGTATTGCTTTTGGATCTAAAAATAAATTTAGCAAGTAGGCAATTTTATAAATACAGAATCTATGAATAATGAGGATGAACTATATTTCAGCTTAAGTTCGGGAACAGTAAGAAAATGTTACATTTGGGAGGATAAGGGGAAAAAGTTCTTGCAATTTTGTGGCCAAAAGATGCGTTTTATCAGTAAGCAGATTGGGTAAATTCTGTATATTGAACGCTATACCAGGCAATGTGGGAGTGAGAGGAAAATCAGATTTTGTTCTTTCTTAATTGACTGAGATGCAGGACATACATGTATGAAATGATTTAACATATAGTTACATTCAGTACATGGAATATACCATAGTAAAAACTTTAGTTAGGTGATAAAGAAATAGATCTGAGGCAATCAGAAAATTTGCACATTAGGACAGAGAAGTGTGGGTGGTTTTTTTTTTTTTTTTTTAAGTTTCTTTAAGTAATCTCTACACCCAGCGTAGGGCCCAAACTCACAATTCTGAGATCAAGAGTCACATACTCCTCCAACTGAGCGAGCCAGGTGCCCTGAGAAGTGTGGGTTTAAGCTAAGTGTTACATTTTTTGTTCTGCTTTCCTTTAAGTAATCTATGATATCAAAAGTGAATGTAATCACTAGTGAGGAAGTGTACAAGTTAATGTAACCTTGTACCTTCCGTGTTTTTAATAATAAAGGCAGGGTTCAGCTGGTAGACTAGCTATATTATAAGGCATGTGGTCCTAGACGTAGCCAGGGGGTAGGTGAGGCAGAGAGGCCAGGTAGGGCTCAGGAGTAATGAACAAGAGGAAAAAGTGCAGTATAGGCTGGTTGGAGAAACAAACAAACAAACAAACTGGTTCTCTTTTTCCCTTGTCTAACAATAGGTAGAATGACCAGATGTTCTGATTTGCCCAGGCCAGTCCCGGGTTACTCCTGTTGTGGATCAGTTAACACTATTAATTATTTTTAGTGTCTCCTTTCATCTTCAAAAGTGCCTGGGTTTGGACAATAAATTATAGGGTCATTCTAAGAGCCCTAAAATGAACGGAAAGCCACACTATGTTTAGCTTTTATAAAAGGCTGGAACATTAATAAATGTCAATGCAAATAATAAAATCAGAAAATGAGAAAGAACTGGTCTTCAGTAAGTCAAAACTTTACTTGCAGCAGCCTCTTCTGTTACTGCCTCATGAACATTTTGGTAACTTTTTAAAGTTTCTATTATTTAAAAAAACAAAGCTCATTAAGCACCAGAGACTTGATTGTTTAGTTGGCTGTTGACGAAGGTGAATATTTGCATGAGGTTCCTTGGTTCTGTCTTCTCAGACTTAATCACTCTTAAACTCATCCTCAGGAGCTAAGTAAGTAGAACACAGCACCGTGGTGCTCCACTCTATTTAAACACTCTGGCTTGGTCACAGCACATTTAAATAGCAGAGCAAGAGCACAGCACATTTAAATAGCAGAGCAAGGAAGAGCCTGCTGAAATGAAGCTCTCTAAGCCCCTTTGACATCTCTGGACATTTACTGGTTAAAAAAACTAAAACAACATAAATAATATGCCATGGGCAGATAAAAGTTCCTAATATCTTTTGACTAATGGAAAATACAGGTGAGACAAGAGTTTCATACTCAGGAATGTTGAGGGGTCAAGCAGGAAAGTGCCTTAGTCTTCTATTACACTCTCACATGTTTTCTGAGAATATTACATGAATATTCTGAGGTTATGCTTTCCAAAGGGCTGTTTGAGGGCAAAGTGGTGCCAGGATCCCTGGGAGAAATAGGAAGAACATCAGAAAATAAGCTATTAGAACTCAGTTCCAACGTGTTTGAACCCAAAAAGAATCCAGGGTTTCCTAGGGATTCCAATTTCATAAAGGATTTTTAAAAGTAAATGTTTGTACCTTGTGGTCTATTCCTGTAAAGCGTTTCAAAGTATAGCATTTTTATAAATAAGTGCCTATGTCATAGATGACTCAATGAATTTTCACGAACTGAACATGGTCACATAACCAGCACCCAGATCATGAAACAAAACATGACCAGCACCCCAGGGCCTCACAAGATTCCTTCTAATCATTAATCCATCCCCAAAGTCACACTGATTCTGACCTCCAACACCATTGATTAGTTTTTTTTAAATATATATATTTTTAATGTTTATTCATTTTTGAGAGACAGAGCACGAGCAGGGGAGGGGCAGAGAGAGAGGGAGACACAGAATCTGAAGCAGGCTCCAGGCTCTGAGCTGTCAGCACAGGGCCCGACGTGGGGCTTGAACCCATGAACCGTGAGATCATGACCTGAGCCGAAATCAGATGCTTAACTGACTGAGCCACCCAGGTGCCCCTCGATTAGTTTTGAATATATGTTTATTGAAGAAAAAAACTCACTATTTCTTACTCATCTTATATTTTATCCCTATACTTGGCACAGTGTCTCACACATAACATTTTATTTAAAAACATTGGTTGAATAAGTGAAAGAAAGCAGACAGATGTCTGACTTTTATAAGACAGTTGATCAAGTTAACATACATTTTATATATAGGAGGAAATGTAGCATTAAATTTGGGGTGAACTGGGATCTGGGGAGGCTAACTTGAAAACTCAAACTTAGACCAGAAGAGTATACACTTCAGTTTTATCTTTTAACAAATGTAAATGACTCAAATAAATCTAAGCCTCTGTGGTTTTCCTTGGGCCTTAACCAACTCTGCTCACATCATATCCACTGTAACCGATGAGTCCAACCTCCAGAGACCTTGTTTCTTTCTTTCACTCATAAATGGACCCATGTTAGAGAGGCCCTCCCATCTGACCAACGCAGCCAAGAAATGACTATTTTCAGTCCTTCTCCACCCCGCTCTGAGGCCAGGTCAGCTGGAGAAAAAAATGAGAGTCACCCTCTCCCTGGGCCACAGCATGTGATCTCCAGCCAGAGTGCTTCTTGCCCTAATGAATGAGGTAATAAGGGGCCAAATGAGGTTTCAATCATATGTCACCTCAGAATTACAGTTTTCCTTAGCTGTACTTTTAAAAAGCTGGAGTTAAGAACCAAACATTGCCAAATCCCTGCTTAGCCAGAAAGATCTGTCAACTGCAGAGATAACAAATCAGAGGAAAATCCATTTCAGGCTTTGAACTGCTGTTCCTCAATGATTCCCAGGGAAATACAAATAAATTATGTCCACTGAAGGACAGATTCATTATGAATAATCTCATTCAGTGGGAGTTTTAAATACTTTTTTCAGATACTTCAAAAATTGTTGGGGCACCTGGGTGACTCAGTCGATTGGGCCTCTGACTTTGGCTCAGGTCATGGTCTCACCATTCATGTGTTAGAGCCTTGCATCAGGCTCAGAGTCTGGAGCTTGCTTCAGATTCCATGTCTCCCTCTCTCTCTGCCCCTCCTCTGCATGTATTCTCTCTCTATATATAAAAATAATAATAAATATTTAAAAAATTATAAGGGACCGAGTCTGGACAATAAAAACATTTTTTTTTTTTAGAGGATGGTTTCCTCTAATTTCCCGCTTCCTCCTTGCACAGAGGTATGTTGTATTTTATCAGAGATGAGGCTTCAAAGAGCAAAATGACAGCCCAAACTGGAGAAACACACAAATCCATTTCGACCACATTAAAACTAGTCTTCAAAAATAACAATGTTAAATCCAGAAGCAAATCTAATTTGCCTGAGGAGGGCTGAGAAGGCAAAGTGGTTTTTTCTCTTTTTTACCTTTTCCAAGTTATGTTTGATTGAGGTCCTTAAACAATACAATCTTTGCATAACCTATTTCCTCTGTGTGGAATTTTCTCCATGACTGGAGAACTTTAACTCCATCTCCAAGACCCTGGAGTCTTCATCCATTCTCTGAAGCTTTCCTGGGTACCTCTAGGTCCTCTCACATGTTTGCAACATACAACTGATAAAGAATTGATAGAGGAAATTAACAAATCAACAACAAACTAACAAGAAAAAGACAAACACTCCAACAGAAAAATGCACAAGAGACTAGCATCTGCACTTCGCAAAAGAGGAAACTCAAATGGCCAATTAAAAAATGTGCTAAGTCTCATTAACATCCTGGAAATGTAAATTGATACCTAATTAGTATCAGGGGCTCCTGGGTGGCTCAATCAGTTAAGCTTCTGACTCTGGCTCAGGTCATAATCTCATGGTTCCCGGGTATGAGGCCCACATTGGGTTCTCTGCTGTCAGCACAGAGAATGAAAGAAGCAAGTTAGAGAAAGATATTCCATTAAAGTACGATTTGTAAAATTTATGCAGGGGTGCGTGGGTGGCTCAGTCGGTTAAATGTCCAACTCCTGATTTCGGCTCAGGTCATGATCTTACGGTTCTTGAGTTCGAGCCCCACATTGGGCTCTATGCTGACAATGCGGAGCCTGCTTGGGATTCTCTCTCCCTCCCTGTCTCTCTGCCCCTCCCCTGAGCTTGTTCTCTCTCTCCCAAAATAAATAAATAAACTTAAAAAATAAAATAAAATAAAATTTATGTAAAGTTCAAAAATGCCATAACTAAACTATATTCTTTGAGGATACACACTACGGGATAAAATTATATAAAGACAAGAGAGAAACAAGGCAGGATAGTGGTTTCTTCCAGAGAGGGAGAGCTGAGAGATCAGAAGGGCACATGGGTGCATCTAAAGCAGCATTCTTGTTCTTGACAGATATTTTGTTTTTGTAGGTATTTAGTTATTAAGTGGATGTTTGTTTCATACATATTTTTACACACTGATATAAATAAAACATATACTATACTATATACATTTCACAATAAGAATCTTTTAAAAAGCATACCTGGCAAAACGGGATTCTGTATCCTTTAAATCATCCTGGAAAAAAAAATGATTTGGGTGCTTCTTTGAAACAGAAATATTTAAGGAAATTATGGTGCATTTGTCTATGTCTAGAAAGTTCTACAAACCTGACTCCATTCTGTACTCATATTGAAGCTCAAAAGATATTTGTTAACTTGTTAAAACATTTTTGACTGTTTATTCAAAGAGTCAAAAATACACTGGGCAGGGCTTGGTTCCGAGAGAAGGACTGGTCTTCATGACCTCTGAACTCCTGACTAGCTCTATGATGGTAAGATATCATAAATCACTTTATTCCCTCTCTCATTGCTTAGGATTTTTCTATTCATTTCCCCTTTTCTTTTCAGCTTATTCCAAAATTTAGATTTTCCACTACTTTTTAAAAAGGATTATTAGATCTTTAAATTTCTGTTTTTAGGGTTATTAGATTTTTAAATTTCTTTTTTTAAAGAATTGAGTTATAATTGACATATAACATTATATTAGTTCCAGGTATAGAGCATAATCGGTCAATATTTGTATATATTGCAACATGACCTCACAAGTCTAGTTGATATCCATCACCATACATAGTTACAATTTTTTTTCTAGAGATGAGAACTTTAAAGAGCTACTCTCTTAGCAACTTTTGATTATGCAATGCAGTATTATTATCTATAGTCACGATGCTGTATATTACATCCCCATGACTTATTTATTTTGTAAGAAGAACTTTGCACCTCTCAATCCCCTTTATGCATTTTGCCCACGTCCCCACAGCTCCTCTCTTTTAGCAACTACCAGTCTGTTCTCTGTATGTATGAGTTTGGGTTTTGTTTTGTTTTTTAGATTCCAGATATAAGTGAAATCACACAGTATTTGTCTCTGACTTATTTCACTTAGCAGAATATCTTCAAGGTCTATCACAAATGGCAAGATCGTGTTTTTTTAATAGATGAATATTTCTTTGTGTGTGGGTGTGTATGTATATATACATATACACACACCATACCTTCTTTATCAATTTATTCATGGGTGGACATTTAGGTTGTTTTCATACCTTGGTTATTGTGAATAGTGCTGCAATAAACATGGGAGTGCATATATCTTTTTGAGTTACTATTTTAGTTTTCTTCAGATAAATAACCAGAAGATCATATGATACTTTTATTTTTAATTATTTGAGGACTCTCCATAGCATTTTCCATAGTGGCTATACCAATTTAAATTCCACCAATGGTGAACAAGCGTTCATTTTCTGCACATCCTCAACAACTCTTATTATTTATTCTGTCTTTGATAATAGCCATTGTGATATGTGTGAGGTGATAGGTCATTGTGATTTTGATTTGCATTTCCCTGATGATTAGTGATGTTGAATACCTTTTCATGTGCCTATTGTTATCTGTATGTTTTCTTTGGAAAAATGTTTATTCAGATCCTTGCCCATTTTTTAATTGGATTGTTTTTATTATTGAGTTGTGTGAGGTTTTTTTTAAATATATTTCAGATATAAACACCTTACTGGATATATGATTTGTAAGTATCTTCTCCCATTCAGTAGGTTGCCTTTTTATTTCATGGGTGGTTTCCTTTCTTGTGCAGGTTTTTAGATTGATGTAGTCCCACTTATTTATTTAAGTTTTCCTTGTCTTTGGTCCACAAAAAAAAAAAAAAAATTATTGCCAAGACTGATGTCAAGGAGCTTACCACCTGTTTTCTTCTGGGAATTTTAAGTTTCAGGTCTTACCTTCAGGTCTTTATTTTGAATTAATTTTTGTGTATGGTGGCTGGCCAGTTTTCCCAACACCATTTATTGAAGAGACTGTCTTTTTCCCACTGTATAATCTTGGCTCTTTCATCATAAATTAATTGACCGTGTATGCATGGGCTTATTTCCTGTTCCAGTAATCTACCTGTTTTTATGCAAATACCATACTGCTTTTATTTCAATTTTTATTGAGTTGTAAGAGTTTTTAAAAATATTGTAGATATAAGCCCCTTTCAGATGTATGATTTGTACACATTTTCTCCCATTCTGGTGGTTGTCACTTCTCTTTGATAGTTTCCTTTGAAACAAAAAACTCTAATTTTGATGGCCCAATTTATCTTACTTCCTGTTGTTGCTCTAGGTGTCATGCCTAAGAATTCTTTGCCAAATCCTGTATCATGAAGATTTATCCCTATCTTTCCTTCTATGAGTTTATTTTTGTTCTTGTATTTAGATTTTTGGTCCATTTTGAGTTAATTTTAGTACATGGTATCAGATAAAGGTCCAATGTAATTCTTTTGTATGTGGTTATCCAATTGTCTCAGCACACTTAGTCAAAAAGACTATTGTTTCCCCTTTGGTTGGTCTTGACATCTTTGCTGAAAATCAGCTGACCATAGAAACATAGGTTTATTTCTGAACTTCCAATTCTCTTCCATTTAGTCATATATCTTTGTGCTAGTATCACATTGTTTTATTGATGTTTTTCTAGTAATTTGTGAAACTGGGAAGTGTGAGTCTTCCTTTGTTCTTTTTTCAGTATTGTTTTAGCTATTCTGTTTTGCAATTCCATATGAATTGCAGAATCAACTTTGAATTTGTGCAAAGAAGTCAGCTGGAATCTGATAGGGATTGTGTTGAATCTGTAGATTAGTTTGAGGAGTACTGTCATCTTAACAGTCAAATCTTCCCACCCACCAATATTTTTCATTTATTTTGATCTTTTAGCAATATTTTATAGTTTTCAGAGTACACATTTTGTGCTTCCTTTGTTAAATTCTTTGTTAAAGAATATTTTATTCTTTTTGATGCGACTGGGAGATTGTTTTAGTTTTGGGATTGTTCATTGCAGATGTATAGAAATTTAACTGATCTTGTATATTGATCTTATATCTGCAAACTCAATGAATTCATGTATTAATTTTTTAGCAGATCATGTAGGGGTTTCTATATACAAGATCATGTCATATGCAAACAGAGATGGTTCCACTTCTTCCTTTCCAATCTGTAGGACTTTTTTTTCTTGCTCAGTTGCCATGCTTAGAACCTCCAATATAATGTTGAGTAAGTGGTAAGAGCAGATATCCTTGTCTTGTTCTTGATCTTAGAGGAAAAGCATCCAGTATGATGTTTGTTCTGGGTTTTCCATAGATGACCTTCATCAGGTTGAGGAAGTACCCTTTTATTACTAGTGTTTTACTTATACAACGAAAAGGGGTTGGATTTTATTAAAAGTGGAGGGAAGGGGAGGAGGAAGGGGAGGGGAGGGGAGGGAGGGGAGGGGAGGGGAGGGAAGGGAAGGGAAGGGAAGGGAAGGGAAGGGAAGGGAAGGGAAGGGAAGGGAAGGGAAACTTGCCCAACTTGGGGGGAAAAGAAAAGGCAACTGGAAGACCATGACTTACCAGAAGATGGCAAGAGCACTGAGGAATTATGGAAGAACTAGAGGAAATCACCAAGATTCTGAGAAAACTAACTTACCAAGTTAGTGAGGCCATTCTCCAAAGACTCTCTTCATCTTCTTAGAAAAAGATATCTTCTACTCGCAATATGTTCAACTTGAGTAAGGACATCTCAGCTTGAGTAACTGGAATGCAAATTTGATGTGAGATTAGTAGCAATGTCCCTCTTTCATTTCTGATTCTAGTGTACAGTTGACTCTTGAACAGTATGAATTTGAGTGGGCATGGTTCACTTATAAACAAATTTTTCAATATAGTACAGTACCATAAACATGTTTTTTCTTATGATCTTAAAATTTTCTCTTCTCTAGCTTACTTTAAGAACACAGTATATAATACATATAACACAAAAAATATGTGTTCATCAACAGTTATCGATAAGGCTTCTTGTCAATAGTAGGCGATTAGTAAATTTTTGGAGAGTCAAAGAGTTTTATTTTTGGAAGTGTGTGTGGGGAGTGGGAGGGAGAAGGTGGTTTGGTGCTCCTAATCCCATGCTATTCAAAGGCCAATTGTATTCTCTATTCCAGTATATTCTTTTTTTCTTGGTTAAACTAGCCAAAGTTTGGTCAATTTTGTTGATCTTTTAAAAAAACCAACTTCAGGTTTCATTACTTTTTTCTTGTATTTCTAGTCTTTATTTCATACTCTTCACTTCCACCCTAACCTTTATTTTCTTCTTGCTTACTTTTAGTTTTCCAATCCTTTAAGGTAAAAGATAAGGTTATTGATTTGAGATCTTTTCCCTTTCTTAGTCATTTACAGCTGTAAGTTGTCCTCGAAGCACTGCTTTAGCTGCATCCCATAAGTTCTGGTCTATTGTGTGTTTTCACTCATCTCAAAATATTTCATGAATTTTTTTTACCCATTGGTTACCTAGGAGTGTCTTGATTTCCCCATATTTGTGAGGCTCCCAAAGTTTTCTGTTAATTTCAAACTTGATTGCATTGTGATCAGAGAACATAACTTTATGTCTGTTCTTTGACATTTATTAAGAATTTGGTTTATGCTAGTATCTAGTCTTATGGTTGGTATGGGAAATATTCCTTGTGTACTTGAGACGAATACATATTGTTGTTGGGTGCAATTTCTTTATGTCTGTTAAGTCAAGTTGGTATATAGTGTTCAAGTCTTCTACTGTGTTTGGTATCACTGTTTTATCCATTATTGAAAACAGGGCTAATGGTCTCCAACAACCATTGCTGAATTCTTTCATTTGTCAGTTTGTGTTTCATGTATTTTGGTGCTGTCACTAGATACATGTATGTTTATAATTGTTATATCTCCCCGATTCACCTTTTTATGATAAAATGCTTTTATCTCTAATAACATGTTTCAAGGTCAATTTTGTCCGATACTAGTATCATCACTTCAGATTTCCTGTAATTTAACTGTTTGCATATCTTTTTCCATCCTTTTAATCTATTTATGCTTTTGAATCTAATGTGTCTTGTAAATAATGTGTATGTAAATGTTTCACTCAGCATGTTACTCATTAAATGGTAGCTATTATCTTCTTCCACAGGTCAGACACACTGGTTTGCAAATCCAGGTGGAAGTACTTGCTGAATTAATGAATTTATAAATGTTGCAGTAAAATCATACTGGGGCGCCTGCATGGTTCAGTTGGTTAAGCGTCTTGCCTTCGGCTCAGGTCATGATCTCATGGGTCTTGAGTTCGAGCACCATGTCAGGCTCTCCTACTGTCAGCAAAGAGCCTGCTTCAGATCCTCTGTCCCCATCTCTCTCTGCCTTTCACTGGCTTGTGCTTTCTCTCTCAAAAATAAACATAAAAAAAAAAAAGTAAAACTTATTCTGTATTTCAGACAACTAAGTCCAAATTCTGGTTTTACATTTTGTAGCATCTCGTAATCATTATTTATAAATGTCTTATGAAATTGGTATTCTAACCAATAGAATAATCTAAATTCTATTAAATAAAACATTAGGAAATTTACACATGAATATTTCATACAAATGTAGCCAAGATTCAATATATCATTCCTTTTAAACATATCTGATTGGTTTGATTCTTTTGTCTTTTCATTAGTATTTGTGTAAAGAGATCCATGGTTGACTTGTCAGCAGTTCTTCAAAGAGGTAATTCAGAACTCTGCAGTAGTTCTCTGCAGAACTACTGAAGAGAAATATGTCATAAGTTTAACAAATCAAAACATAATTCTGGTATATGAAAGCATGGAAATAAATTTTTTCCACTAAATTGGTTGACCACTTATCATTAAATATATCACAGAACTAATATCTAAATGATATAAGAATACAAAGATCCTTCTAGCCCTTAAATATTCCCCTATAATTCTAGCACAACATAAGTAATGGTCTCATTCTATATTGGTTTTTGTTCTTGCTATTTTCAAGTATAATACTGAATTCCAATTACATTTAAATAATAAAAAATTAAAAACTTGGGACACCTGAGTGGCTCAGTCGGTTGAGGATCTGACTCTTGACTTTGGCTCAGGTCATGATCCAGGGTTGTAAGGTTGACGCCTGTGTTGGGCTCTGTGCTGAGTGTGAAGCCTGCTTAAGATTCTCTCTTCCCCAACCCCTCTCCCCAACTAATGCTCTAAAATTAAAAAAACAAACAAAAAAAAATCTGGCCCAATGGACTATCAAGTAAATAACTTTCAAGGCACACAATTCTTTATTCCTACTAAAATAAAAATGTAGAAAAATGAAATGCAATGTTCCATTTCTCTCAAAAATTAAAAAATAAAATTAAGAGTAGCTGTAGGAGAGAAACATGAGAAAAGTAGATGTAAGCAAATGCTATTAGCAAAGATTTAAATACAGTACTTTATAGAGATATAATTACTAATATTTTCTATTCCATATGTTTATTGGAGCATGGTCTAAAGAATCAGAATACTAGGAATCTATACTATTGGACATTATTTTACCTTAAATTTAACCTTCCTAACATAAAAATATTATGTCTGTCTATACTATGAATTGCTTGACACTGAGGTGATTCTTTAACGCCAATTTGATTACTCTCCAAAAGGGAATTAATTTTAAACAGGAAAATATCTTCACTTAGGTTATTGATGAATCCATTAATACCTGCTTGCACAAAGCCAGCTTTGGAGAAACTTTACCTTATATTTAAGATAATTAATGTTTTAAGGCCAGATGCCCTATAATGAATTTTAATGTTGCTACCTATCTATCCCTAAATCTAAGCATATACATGCTAATAACAAGTAACAACTTAAATTTTGAAGTCGTAAGAAACACTGTCCAATAGACATGCAAAAAAAAATGAACATGTATAAATATAATTACATAGTCATGAAGTCCTAGGAAGAGATGATTCCATGAAAATGTTTAGCTAATATAACTGAAGACATTTCTTACAGTATAAAATGGATACAAATACAAACTTGTTACTAACAAGTATTTGAAAATCATATAAAGTATTACAGAATTTATCTCACCCATTTCATAATGATTGTTAAGTAACCAAGTCATACATACAGTCAAAAGTATAAAAAATTTAGAAGATGGAGCTTTTAGCTAACATCTAACTAGTAAGAAATAGTGTCATTTGAAAGGAATCCAATTTTCCTAAATTATTGCCATTTTGTTTCCTTCTTCAACAAAAGTTAAATCACTTCCAATTATAAAGATAAATACCCTAACAGTTTTTACCAAGGTAACTTTTTTTGTATTTTTCTTTGTTCTCAAATTATTTGAATTCTAGTCAGTTAACATGTAATAGTACATTATTGGTTTTAGAATTTAGTGATTCGTCACAACATCCAGTGCTCATCACAAGTGCCCTCCTTAATATCCATCACCCATCTAACCCACTTCCCACTTACTTCCCTCCATCAGCCCTGTTTGTTCTCTAGAGTCCATTATGGTTTGTTTCACTCTCCCCCTGACCCGTATGTTTATCTGTTTTCTTTCTTAAATTCCATGAGTGAAATCATATGGTATTTGTATTTGATTTATTTCGCTCAGCATAAAACACTCCAGCTCCATGATTGTTATTGTAAATGGCAAGACTTCATTCTTCTTGGTGGCTAATATTCCATTGTCTATATATACCACATCTTCTTAAAAAAAATTTTTTTTTTAATTTTTGAGACAGAGACACAGTGTCTCACAGGGAGGAAGACACAGAATCATAAGTGGGTTCCAGGCTCTGAGCTGTCAGCACAGAGCCTGATGCAGGGCTCAAATTCATGAATGATGAGGTCAGGCCTGAGCTGAAGTCGGACACTTAACCGACTGAGCCACCCAGACGTCCCTATACCACAACTTATTTATCTATCAGTTGAAGGACACTTGGGCTCTCTCCATAGTTTGGCTATTGTTGATAATGCTGCTGTAAGCATCGGGGTACATACGTCCCCTCAAATCTGTATTTTGTAGCCTTTGTATACATTAAAACCTTGAGTTGAATTTATTTGGCACTAAGGCTAATGATTCTTACACAAACTAAATATCCTATTCCTCAGAGCCTTGTAAAGTATCTTGAGTTTGGGGGGAAAAAAAGTTACAAACTGTCCCATGCATTCAGTGGTGCTGTGTCCTTAAAAGAGGTGAGCCTCTTTCTGTCCCCTCTGCATCTTCACCAACAACTGTTGGTTCTTGTGTTAATTCTGGCCATTCTGATAGGTGGGAGGTGGCATCTCATCATGGTTTTGATTTGTATTTCCCTGATGATCAGTGATGTTTAGCATCTTTTCAGGTATGTTAACCATCTGGAGGTGTTCTTTGGAAAAAATCTATTCATGTCTTCTGTCCGTTTTTTAACTGGATTATTTATTTTTGGGTATTGAGCTTGGTAAGTTCTTTACAGATTTTGGATACTAACCCTTTATCAGATATGTTGTTTGCAAGTATCTTCTCCCATTCCGTAGGCTGCCTTTTAGTTTTGTTGATTGTTTCCTTCAATGCACAGAAGGTTTTTTATCTTTTTTGAAGTCCTGGTGGTTCATTTTTTCCCGCTTGCCTTTGGTGATGTGTCTAGTAAGAATTTGCTCTGGCCAAGGTCAGAGGTTGCTGCCTGTGTTTTCCTCTAGGGTTTGTTGGTTTCCTATTTCACATTTAGGTCTTTCAACCATTTTGATTTTTGTGTACATTGTAAGAAAGTGGTCCAGTTTCATTCTTCTACATGTTGCTCTCCAGTTTTCACAACACCATTTGTTGAAGAGACAGTCTTTTTCCCACTGGATATTCTTTCCTACTTTGTCAAAGATTAATTAACCATATAGTTTTGAGTCCATTTCTAGGTTTTCTATTCTCTTCCACTGATCTATGTGTCTGTTTTTGTGCCAGCACCATACTGTTGTGATGACTATAGCTTTGTAACATAGCTTGAAGTCCAAAATTGTGATGCCTCTAGCTTTGTTTTACCAACTTAACTTTTATAGAGCTTTCAATGTTAAAAAAGGAAAACACTTATCTAATAGGGAAGAAACAATCCTCTTTATTAACCTTACTGTATACTCAGAAAGGATTAAAAAACACACACATTTCCTGGGACACAAAACTGTACCAAAAGCATTTCCTTACAAAATAACTTCACAGAACAATAGTCCTGGACTTACACAAAGACATATATATTGACATACATTAGCTTGAATTAAAACGCAATTTGAACATTTTTGCAGCAACTTTCTAGTAGACTATTATTACATTAATGTGGGAGTGTACGACTTCTTTAACCCTTTAAAAATAGTAATAAAAAATTACAAAATAATGAAAATGTAGAATTAAGGCTGAGACTATATCATCTAGTATTAATAAAGTCAAACAATACTTATAAAAATTGATGCCGCTGCATATCTTATATATATACAGGATAAGTCTTTAGAAATTTAAAATGCTACTGCTGTCACAAGTTCACTCATCAACTGAACGTTTTTCCATGTATCTTAATATCTGAATTCCCAGATACCTGTGCTTTTTCTATTTTTATTCTGAATTCTTCATTAAGAGTTCCCTCACATATTTACAATTAAATACCTAACCTCTAGAACTTTCCTTAGACACAACAGACAAAACAGTTTTGTTAAATAAATTCACACAAAAGTATTAAAAAGGTTTTTTTTCCAAGAAATAGTTCTAGCATATCCATGATAATCATACTGAAAAATAGTACATATACTTTTCTTCAGGATTAATAAATGCTATGTGCCAGTTCTATAGTCACTGCCATATTTGCGTATTTTCCTGACACATTTGCAAGATAATAACAACCAAAGGGCATGATGACTGCAATAATTCCAGTAAATCCATACTGTCCAGTGAGTTTCAAAAAACTGAATGGCTGTTTCCAGTCCTATCTGGATTGACATCAAAATGCATGCCCAGATAGTTGTATCATCCCCCAGAAATATTCAGTCTGGTAAGTCACTCTCTTGGTCTTCTGAAAGAGAGCTGCAGAAGGCAGGGCATTCTCAGTGAGACCAATGGTTCCCTCTTCTCTGTTCACACATCTGATTTGGTTATAATCCTAGTCAAAGCGGGGGGAAAAAAAAAAACGTAATAAATTTTAGGTACCACAGTTTTCCTTTCCTAAACTCCCACATCAGACAAAGATGGTTAAGTACCCAATGGAACTATGTTCCATTAATTATGTTAATTCTTGGTATAAACATATTTAATTGAATCCTTGTATATAATTACTTCTTTCACATGTATGCCAAGAAAGAGAGAAATCCTCAAAAATAAAAGCAGTACTTAACATATAGAGTAACAGGTAATTTGTATTATAGTTCTTTGATTGGCATATCTCAGACCTCAAAACTTAAGATTTTTGCTTTTCTTTTCCCCTTTTCCTTAGATTACTGCTTTAGAAATAAACAAGAATTATAATGCTTATTATAGATAAGTCACAAAATACCAGCAAAAGGAAAAACATTTAAAAATACTGATAATCCCATTCATATAGACATGAACACAATGAACAACACTTTGATATATATATATGTATGCCAGTATTTTTTTTGTCAGATATATCTAAATACTTTATTTCCTAAAGAGAGTTCCCTGAACTGCCATCTCCAAACAGAAGATGCACATTTTTGATAAACAGCTAATTTTTAACTCTATGAGTAGAAAATGAATTAGGAAACTGAAGCCTCTACTAAAGAAAATGAGCCTACTGCACACTATCATACATGGCCAAACATATTTTGTGGATTCTAAGATCCACATTTAACATCTTGGAAGCCTACCTTTTAATGTCATGAGTAAATCTGCAATGTTTTAATGTTTCATAAAATAATGTTGATTCTTATAATATCATCTTAGAGTTGACAAAATATAGTATGTAATCTCTATAAAAGTTAACATAGAGAAGTATGTAATATACATACAAATAAAAATAACGTAAATACAAAGTTATGCTATTTACTACTTAATATTAAATTTGTTTCCAACTGTATGGATGAAATATATCAGTATTTCAATTCTGTTAAGATATATATATTTTAATGTTTGACAGAAAGCGCACACATGTGAGTGGGGGAGGGGCAGACAAAGAGGGAGGGATGGAGGGAGAGACAGAGAATCTCAAGCAGGCTCTGCACTGTCAGCAGAGGGCCTGACATGGAGGCTCGATCTTACAACCATGAGATCAGGACCTGAGCTGAAACCAAGAGTCAGATGCTTAACTGAATGAGCCGCCCAGGTACCTCAAGATATTTTGATTTCAAATGCTCTGAAGCTTTTGAGATTGTGCAAGAATTATTGGTTCAAGATCTATGGAGAACTGGCAGAGATTAGGGATGAGGAAATTACTAATTAAACAGTAATTTAAATTAAAAAAAAATTTTTTAACGTTTATTTACTTTTGAGACAGAGAGAGAGCATGAATGGAGGGAGGGTCAGAGAGAGAGGGAGACACAGAATCAGAAGCAGGCTCCAGGCTCTGAGCTGTCGGCACAGAGCCCGACACGGGGCTCGAACTCGTGAACCACGAGATCATGACCTGAGCCGAAGTCGGACACTTAACCGACTGAGCCACCCAGGCGCCCCAGTAATTTAAATTTTAAATGGAAGCTTAAACATTTTAAATCTTCCAAAGATAAACAGGATGCAAAACCACATTTTCAACCTTAAACTTCTAACACTGCTACCACAAAGCTAAACAACAATGCTTTATTTTCTGTGTGTCAAAAGCTGTACAGACAATATGGTTCTGTTTTGCTTTCTGGAAACATTTATGCTCTTCCCCTCTCCCTTGATACTCTAAAATTTTACTATGAAATATATTCTGGTACATCAGTCATTGTGCCAGTATGGTCAGTGTGCTGGGCCTTCAGTGGGCCCTTTCATGTATTAATAATCCCTGGGAAATTCTCTTTCACATATTTTTGCCTCTCCATTTTCTTCATTCTAGGATTCCCAATAGTCAGAATTGTTTTTTTGTGTCTCCTTTGTTGTCTTCATGTATTTTTTCTATTTTTCTGTGAAGTTTGACTTTAGTTTTTTCAGTAACAGTATTTGTAATCTGTCACCTTATCCTGGCTCTATCCTTCTCCTAATAATATATTCTGATTTTTGTGACTATAACTCCTTCTGCATCATGATGGAAAGTTCTAAAACACCTCCAAACAATTCAGTCCAAAAGTCATTAGGTGGGCCAAGCAATATGGACTTCCACACTAAGGGGCCAGGTGAGTTGTACTGTCTTAAAGCTGGTAAAACAAGACAGACACAGTATATAAAAAATAGGGAGGCAGCAACAGAATAACTAAAACTGAGTAAAGTTGTCTCTGGGAATGGGATGGGTGAGAACGCATAGGATACATGATTTCATCATCATAAGCCCCTTTTTATACGTGCTCTCCAATATGGTAGCCACCAGCCACGTGTGGCTCAGAGCACTTGCAATGTAACTAGTTCTTAGAGATTTACAGTCTTCTGATTTTCAAAGACTTTGTATGAAAAAAAAGAATTTAAAATATCTCAAAAATTTTTTACACTATTTACATGTTACAGTGATAATATTTTATATACTAGATTCAAAAAAATCAATTATTAAGGGGTGCCTGGGTGGCTCAGTCTGCTAAGCAACTGACTTTTGGTTTCATTTCAGACCATGGTATCACAGTTTCTTGAGTTCAAACCCCTGTGCTGGCTCTGCGCTGGCAGCGTGGAGCCTGCTTGGGATTCTCTCTCTCCCTCTTTCTGACCCTCCCCCCACTCGTGCTGTCACTGTCTCTCTCAAATAAACTTAAAAAAATCTATTAATGTTTCTTCTTCTTTTTTTTTAAGTTTATTCATTTATGTTGAGAGAGAGAGAGCGCGCGCACGCACACTGGGGGTGGGGGGGGCGGGGGTGGGGGAAGGGGCTGGGCCAGAGGATCCGAAGTGGGATCTGCACTGACAGGAGAGAACCCTACCCAGGCTTGAACCCATGAACCATGAGATCATGACCTGAATCCAGGCTGGACACTTAACTGACTGAACCACCCAGGTGCCTCTGTTTCTTTTTAACACAACTCCTAGAAAACTTAAAGAATAAAACATGTGGCTCACATTACAGAACATTAAATCTTATATGGCATTTGATTTATATACATGTATGACTTTAATGAAAATGATACTACCACTACTAACAACATAATGATAAACTAAAAAATCAGGGCACTTGGGTGGCTCAGTTAAGCATCTGATTCTTGATTTTGGCTCAGGTCATGATCTTGAGGTCCTTGGGATCAAGCCCCGAGTCACGCTCTGTGATGAACAGTGTGGAGCCTGATAGGGATTCTAGAGAGTCTGTACCTCTCCTGCTCATGCTCCTCAAAATAAGTAAACATAAAAAAAAAAAAAATCAACTCTAGCCCATGCCACCTCTGAATTGCTACAAAATCTTAATTAAAATCTTAATTAAGATCCAAATCAGTGACATGTATAGTTGTACTTTAGTAACTACAAGGTCTGGGGCTATGGTGCAACTTTAAAAATGTGTACTTTACTCTAGAACTGCTTGGCAGGAATTTTCTCCTTGGTCTCTTAGAAAACTGGAAATATGGTCCCCATAATAAATTAAAAAATAGAACACTTCTTTAAAAATTATAGTAGGGGTGCCTATATGCCTCAGTCAGAAGAGCATTTGACTCTTGTTATCACGGTTGAGTTTGAGCCCCTTACTCGGTATAGACATTACTGAAATAAATTAAAAAAAAAAAAACTGCCAAGAAAAAAAAAACATTATAGTAAACCTACATGAAAAAAGAGGGAATATAATGAATTCCCATTTCAAGCTGCAATAATTTTATAATGTGTTGCCCAATCTTCTTTTGATATCCTGTCACTTTTTCCCCCCTCCTGTAGTATTTTAGAGTATACCTCAGACATGAGGTTATTTAACCAATACCTCAGTACACATTTCTAATATATTTATTTTAATGTAAATACTATATAATGTTATACAGAAAATAATTCCTTAATGTATCTAATATCTAGGAGACACTAAAATTTCTCCAAATTTTTCCAAAGTTGTCATATTAAAGATTCAAATCTGGATTCAGACAAGGATTTCACATTGCATTTGATTCTTACATCTTTCAAACACTTTTATCCTACAAAAGTTAGCTCATCCTTCTTCCTATCCTTCTTTTATGGGACCAATTAACAAAACCAGTCATTTGCCCTGTACAATGTCCCATTCTTGACATTCTGGATTGGCTGATTACTTCCTGATGGTACCATTTAACTTGTTCCTAAATTCCCCTTATTTCCTGTACACTGGTAGTTAAATCAAACTGTTCTCAGTTTGTGAGAATTAAGGTCTTATGTTGGAAGGTATCGATTGGATGCAATGAATTAACCTCCTTCCCAAACCATCTAGAAGGTTACCATTTACATACCATCCTAGGGAAAATAATTTTCTCAAGTGCTTAATTCTTCCACAGAGCTTCAGTCAGGAAGCACTAACTAGAAGCTTCATTGGATTCAGGTTACTTCCTACTCAATCACACAATTGCAAATGTCCTGCTTTTAGTGTTGCTAAGATCAATCAGTGGCTTCAGGTTTATCAATCTGATCTTTCCATTATTAAGTTTTCCCATCAACTTTTTACCTAATCATTTGGGTATCTATTATTATTGCCTGGATCTATTATTTATTAGTGGTGGCAAAATCATGATGTTACAATTTGAAGATTTTTTAAGTAGGCTCCACACACAGTGTAGGGTCCAATGTGGGACTTGAACTCACAACCCTGAGATCAAGACCTGAGCTGAGATCAAGATCACTTAAACAACTGAACCACTCAGGTGCACCTATATAAATAATATTTTAAATCAGAATTAAAAAAAAATTTTTTTTAATGCTATTTTTGGAAAGAGAGACAGAGTGCGAGCAGGGGAGGTGCAGAGAGAGGGAGGGAGACACAGAATCTGAAGCAGGCTCCAGGCTCTGAGCTGTCAGCACAGAGCCTGATGTGGGGCTTGAATCCACAAACCGTGAGATCATGACCTGGACCAAAGTCAGACACTTCACTGACTGAGCCACACAGGCACCCCTAAAGAATTTCTATGAAATATTTTTTTTTCCATTTGGTTACCCTGAAACACAGTTCATATAAGAAAGAACACATATATCTTTATGAATATGTCTATCTTTATAGCAATGAGTCAGCACCCTAGCAATTACCAATGATCATCAGTGAAGATTCTTTTGCATTTTGAACTTGTGATTTATAAAAACTGTATGTGTTTAAATCCATTGCAAATATTCTTTCCGATGCTGTACTGTCCCAACACACTTTCAGTGGTCAGAATTATTTCTACATATTGTGTACCCATAACAAATACACATCATTCATATACCCATGTGTGGAAACACCTCTCTCATATTGATGAGAATTGTATTCTTATAATCTCATCACTTCAGTAGCTCTCCTTCTCAATTTACTTTAAAGGAAGCTATTCTAAGAGACCCTTCCCCTTGTTAGCACACAATATTAGGTACTCAAAACATAGAATGGACATAAAATATAAAGTATTTTCTCTCACAATTTTTTGCAACACAGATTTATCTTTGTGGGGAGAGGGGAGGCAGATAATCTGGCTTTTTGCTACTTCTCCAAACACTCTTCCTTCTTTCCACCATGCCTCAGCCACACAAAAGCATCTTTTCAGTTCCTCAAACATGCTACGCTTGTTACTTTCTCTGAGCTTCCATGCCTGTTTTCCCTCTGACTGAATCCAATCCCTGTATGGCTGGCAGCTTCTTTCCCTTCAGTTCTCTGCTAAAATGATCTTTCCTGAGAATCAAGTTTCCCCACTCTCTATCATTTAATCCTTTTTTCTTTCATAGACCTTAACATTATTTTATATATAGGAAAATGTTTACTTTTTGGAACTATGTTTCTGCACAGGATTGTAGAGCTCCATGAGGGGGAAAGAACCATGCCATTTTTACTCACCCAGCAACATACAGCACAAAATAAGCATTCACACAGTTACTGAATAAATGTAGAATATGTAGATGAAAGGGCATGGAATACCAATCCCAAACACCAGAGTCTCAAAGAAACTCCTCTAAGGTCAATATGAGACATTTATTCAGGCAGAGTCCATATTTAAACCTTTTGAAATAATGTACAAGAAACCCCAGTACCATACATAGTATCTCACTATGGGATGGCCTTACTAACACCTAATCTAAAAAAAGGACAGTTTTCTTACCACTGAGTTAGGCTGCAGATGGCTTTGCTGGGATTTTGGGGAGCTATCTAAGTGGTATCTGATTTTCCCAACCAACCATTATAAGCACTTTTTAAGTAAATAACATACAAATGGTTCTGTATATTCTAACTTAGCAAGCTACTGATCCTATGAAGCAGAATGTATTGTATCTACAAAGTAGGTCAAACAACAGAAATGCAATTTAAATCTTAACACTGATTTTAGGGATGCCAGGGTGGCTCAGTTGGTTAAGCGTCCCACTCTTGGTTTTGGCTTGAGTCATGATCTTATGGTTTCATGGATTCAAGCCCCACATAGAGCTCTGGGCTGGCAGCGCACAGCCTGCTTGGGATTCTCTCTCTCCCTTTCTCACTGCCTCTCCTCCACTCATGCTCTCTCTCTCAAAAATAAATAAACTTAAAAAAATTAAAAAAAATCTTAATACTGAATTTAAATAAAACAGCTTGAACTATAAACACTTCTAAATAATTAGCGAAAATCATTTAGAAAACTGCAGTATCCTAGGACAATATAATAATTATGTTTTATCTTCATTATTCATCACTTATTTTTCAAACAAAACAAAAACAAAACCCTAATTCTGGCTCAAGGGGGAAATCAGAAATAATTCATGCTGTTTTTTTTAAATGTTTTTATTTTTTTTAATGTTTATGTATTTATTCATTTTGAGAGAGAATCCCAAGTAGGCTACATGCTGCCAGCATAGAGCCCAAGGTGGAGCTCGAACTCACTAACTCTGAGATCATGACTTAAACCAAAATCAAGAGTCGAACACTTAGCCAACTGAGCCACCTAGGCACCCCTGTGCTGGTTTTTAAGTATGATGACCCAAGAGCTTTGATAAACTAACCAATAATAACTCTCAGATCACAATAAACTCACCTATTTTGTCTTGAAGCTTCTCTTCTCATTCTTTTAGGAGGAATTGGACAATCTGTCATTTCAACCTTTGTTGGATGGCGCAATGAGTCATTACCCTTACGCGTGGGAGTCATACCTGTAAAGACAGAAAGTGCAGAAAATGAACTTAGGTATATCTTCATTTATAAAAAGAACTAATAAACAATACTGAGAATGCTTCTTACTATTCCTGCTAAGAAAACAGCTTACAATCATTTATCAAAGGACTTGGAGGACAAGAGCATCAACTTAAGTTATGAATCATTCACCTTCTTTCTTGTTATAGTTGAACTCTCTCTAATCATAAATATTTATCTTCATGCAGAGAAAGTAGAAGTTAACAAAAAACAAGCACAAACCTAGTTTCTGCTCAATTAGTTTCAGATTTTTCTCTTGTTCATCAAGTTCTTGTTTTTTCTTCTTCATATCAGGAGTGTGAAGGTACTCTAACTGACGGTTAAGGTCCTCAATCACATTGTTCAACTTGTTCACAGCAGTACGATACTGTTGAAGAAGATCTGCAAAGAAACCAAAGATAACTGATTAAAACTACTGATATATCAAGTCAATGTTTTAGGAAAGAAGAATTAGCAACACTGGGCATTTTATTATAGTAGCATGTGGGAACTTCTTTTAAAGCCACAAAACTTTGTTTAATGTAAACAAAATAAAAATATAGTTTAGACCCAGCACAAGACTGGTGCTTATTACATTTTAATTTTCTTCAATTGCTTGACTTTAATAAATTTATTTCTGTGTCAGGAAAGAGTTTTCTATGTAAAAGTGCTCTGTGAATTGGATCACTCTCACAGTCAATGTTTATATTATGTCTGATAGCCAGTATTCATTCTAATTCCACATAGAGAAATTTGGGGAGAAGGGAGCAAATGCATTAAATATAGTATGGCTATGAGCACCTGGTTGGTTCAGTGGGTGAAGCATGTGACTTTTGATCTGGGAATACTGCATTCGAGTCCCACACTGGACAGAGAAATTACTTAAAGAAAAATAGTACCGCTAGAAAATCACTACTTCCACATATGACCCTTATCTTAAACACAGCTTTCAAAAATGCACTCTTGATACTTTATTTTCAAAAAGCTTAACTTTCTAAAACTTACTATGCCTCAAAATGTATTACGTTACTCAGGTTTGAGACTATTTTTTTTGCCTGTATGATTTATTAGACACTAAATATTAATATTATTAAATACAATCTGGTTCCCAATTCAGAGGCCAGAAGATTACAGCCAAGAGACAAGAATGCTTTATACAGTTTTAAATTGTTACAGTCTAAATGGTTATATAAATATCTCAGTAATACCCTCAATTTTGCCTCTTGGTTCACAAACCCTAAAATATTTACCCTCTGGCCTTTGACACTCTGGTCACACAAAATGATGATCAATACACATGGGAATGGACACACAAATGCCCAAACATTTAATATATAAACTAGTTTACATATAAAATTATGGAAAAATTATTTAAGAGTCAGATATAAGATGAAATATTCTGTACTTTAAGGGGCAAGAACAGTGTCTGGAAAAGAAACCTAGCATTCTGATGGAGAAGCAAAAAAATACACATGCATATCTGTGTATGCTTATGAATATATTCATATATTTATTTTTAAAATCTTTATTTTCAGACAGAGAGTGTATGTGGGGGGGAGGGGGTGGGCAGAGAGAGACAATCTCTGCTCTGAGTGCAGAGGCCGACATGAGACTTGATCTCATGACCATGAGATCATGACCTGAGCCGAAAGAGTCAGACACTTAACCCACTGAGCCACCCAGGTGCCCCAGTATGTTCATACATTTAAATACATATTCTATACAAAACTGAGTAATGACAAGGCCCTGATGATCCTTAATTCTTTATGACATATGGGGAACTTTTAAAGGTGTCTAGAAAAAAGATTGGTTTTCTAGTCTGATAGTACTTTTAATTTCCTAGTAATGTTATGTTTTCTTACTTTACATAGTATATTCTTTACATGGCAAAGTACATTCTTTACATAGTAAAATACTGTAAAAATGTACGTATTTTGGATGTGATTGAATTACAAAATTATGTTCCAGATCTGTATACATCAGAATGCTGCCCTTTAGAAGAAGATACACAAAACTTCAGGCCATTAGGGCTTGATATTCTATTTATTTTTTATTTGAATTCCAATTAACACACAGTGTTCTGTTAGTTTCAGGTGTACAAGTGATTCAACACTTCCATATAATACATGGTGTTCATTATAAAAAAGCAGACTCCTTAATCCCCATTACCTATTTCACCTATCCCTTCACCCACCTCCCTTCTGGAAGGTAACCATCAGTTTGTTTTCTATACTGAAGAGTCTGATATCCTATTTCTTATGAAGTTAGTTATGAGGTTCTTGTATTTTTATATTCCTTTACCTTTTTTAGTTTTTTTTTTTTTAACGTTTATTCATTTTTGAGATAGAGAGAGACAGAGCATGAATGGGGGAGGGTCAGAGAGAGGGACACACAGAATCCGAAGCAGGCTCCAGGCTCTGAGCTGTCAGCACAGAGCCCGACGCGGGGCTCGAACTCACAAACTGCAAGATCATGACCTGAGCCGAAGTCGACCGCTTAACCGACTGAGCCAGACGCCCCTCCTTTACCTTTTTTTAAAGTCTATTTATTTTGAGAGAGAGAGAGAAAGAGAGAGAGAGACTATGGGCAGGGGAGGGGCAGTGAGAGAGAAGAGAATCCCAAGCAGGCTCTGCATTCTCAGTGCAGAGCACCAACCATCATAACCTGAGTTGAAACTAAGAGATGCTTAACAGACTGAGCCACCCAGGTGCCCCCTCTTTCATTTTTAAATACTCAAGAAATTAGTATATTCAAACACTTTAAGAGAATAGGGTTCCTTTTATTTATAAGCAGAGGGATGGAATATTAGTTAATATTTCTCATTAAATGCAGCACTAACAGTTGGTTCATATTTTATGAATAAGATGGACAGTAGCAGTTTTTTTTTTTAAAGTAATCTCTAAGCCTAACATGGGGCTCAAACTCACAACCCCAAGATCAAGAGTATGCTCCACCAACTTGAGTCAGCCAGGCACCCTTTAGCAGCTTAATTTAATATGCCTTAACAACCAATTTTTTGTTCATGAAATGTAACTTCTATTTACTATGGGGTCTATAAAAGTCTTTCCTAACTCACTAAAAAGAATTTTGCCAAAGAGAAACGTTCAAAATTCACATTTAATTCTGTTTATAAATGATTTGTGAGTCTTTGTATGTTGTCTTAAACTTTCAATTATCTAGGGAATCCACTGATGAAATTTTATTGTGAAAACAGCAAAATACTTAAAAAAAAAATTACTTCATATAAAGGGAACAAAGCTCAAAATACAATGCATTCATTTATGTATGAAACATATCAAAGAAATATATAGATTGTTTCAATGTACCCTGAGGAATGACCATGTAAGCAGTTACTAAAAATAATATAAAGGAATTGAAAGTATATGTGAATGGCTGGTATTAGGCAAATATTTAAAGCCTGCTTAGAAGGCAAAAGCAACTTTTTTACTACTAGAAGATTTAAGCAGGTAGACGGGCATGTAGACTTTACTAAATAATATTTAGGTCTCCTCCAACTTTTATGTTCTATATGATTCTAAGAACTTCATTGGCAAAAACCTGATCAGCACTTATGACTGGGTGAGAAAAAAAACAGAACCTCTGTTTTGATTTGCTCCAAAATAATCTACCTGGAGAGAGGAGAACAGAGCAAGTTGTGAGATAAGAGGGTTATGAATGAAATAAGAGTGACTAGATGATAGGTCCGTGGAAGTTCATTGTTACTGCTCTATTTATTTTCGTAATAGAACAAAATGTCCTTGCCCTGAAAACCACAGCACTTAAATAATCTTGGTCACTACTTCTAAAAACATTAAGAATGGTTTTACTTAAAATGACAACAAAATAAATGGACAGCAGTAACTGAGAGGTTAAATATGAGACTAAATTAAATATGATATAACAATGTCTAAGCTGGCCAGACATAGAATACATATGTCTGTATGTTGGCTTCTACAATGTCCACAGTTATTAATACTTTTTTAAGAGGTATTTCTACTTATGAGATCTCTATAAAAAACGTGAAATAATACAGAAAAGTTCAGAAAAAAAATCAGTAGGTGTATCATCTTACCTTTTTCTTGTTTTTCATTCCACGAAGTTTGCATGTTTAATTATCATGTATGATATTTGCATTTGTATGTTCTAACCATTTTCCTTTTAACATTTTATCAGGCATTTCCCAGATTCTAAATTCAATTAAAGCATTTAACATTTCTAATATTTAGCTTGAAAAAATGTGCTATTTTTAATATTCACCTGAGGGAAAGAAAAGCCTTGGGTATATGTGGGATGGTTTATGTAAGCATATTCCCTAGAAGATCATTTACTGCTTCAAAGAACTTCAGTATTAAGAACAATTAGAACCTTTTCTAATTATAAAAGTGACACACAGATCTGGAAAAATATATAGAAAAGGATAGTGGAAAAGAAAATCATCTTAATTATGTAATCCAGAAATAAACCAATATTCTTTCTATTCTTTCACTTCGCTGTGAAAATGAAAACAAATACTGTTCTGAACTTGGGAAAGTTATCTAACCTTTTTGAGCCTCTACATTCTCATCTATCCAATGAAAGCAGCAGTAAATGAAATCATTCCAGTGACAAGCTTAACAAAGGATCCAATATCTAAGTAAGCCTTCAAATATTAACTATTATTATTCCACTGAAAATTGCTGATTTATATTATCTATCCATTTTCCTATAATCTTTCCTTTTTTTTAAAGTTTGTCTTAAAAATTTTTTTAATGTTTATTTTTGAGACAGAGAGACAGCATGAGTGGGGGAAGGGCAGAGAGAGACAGACAGAGAGACAGACACAGAATCCGAAGCAGGCTCCAGGCTCTGAGCTGTCAGCACACAGCCCGATGCGGGTCTCGAACTCATCAATTGAGAGATCGTGACCTGAGCCGAAGTTGGATGCTCAACCAGCTGAGCCACCCAGGCACCCCTAAAGGTTGTTTTTAATAATAGGGCTATCATACCTTTTTCTAGCATATGTTGCAATCCCCCCCTCCAAGTTTATCATTTGCCTTTCTGTTTTCTCCAGTGATTTAAAATTTTCTGCAAACTTAAAAAAAAAAAATAACTATAGGGCACGTGGGTGGCTCAGTCAGTTAAGCAACATTCTTGATTTCGGCTCAGATCATGATCTCATGGTTCGTGGGTTCAAGCCCTGCTCTGCAGTGACAGAGCCTGCTTGGAATTCTGTGTCCCTTCCTCACTTGTGGGTGCGCACACTCTTTCTCTCTCAAAATAAATAAACTTAAAAAAAATTTTTTTTAATTAACTGAGAAATACTTTCTCATTTCTTTCAGTACTTCTATAACAAATCCCTTCTAATTTCAGATAGGGTCATCAAGGAAGTTCTTTCTGAAGGTGTAACATTAGGGTACAGACTGGTAAGAAAGAAGCCAACCATGCGCGTATCTGGGGCAAAATCACTGTAGGTAAAGGGAACATTAAACTACTTCTTTCCATATTAAGCTCTTATTTCTATTTAACTGTGCCAAGAACTTCCTGAACACATTTCAAGAGTGGTAATACTAGGTTTGTTATTAATTTCGTAAGATGACCTGGGTATTTCTCCATGTTTATATTCTGCAACAATTTATATTTAAAATTTACTTAAAAAAAAAACCCTATAGGATGAACTTTCTGAATACTTCTTCAGGTAATGGTCTATGTAAATTTTCTGTCTTATTTAATTCAATTTTGCTCATCTGCAGTTTGCTAGAATTTAGTCCATTTTATTTGGAGATGCTAAATGTATTTATAATATAGAAACCTAAGCTTCTCTTTGTCTAAATAGATGCTCTGACCCAATATTCCTCTTGTATCTGTTCTTGCCCAAGACCATCTCTAGGAATTACATATTCAGTACAAGATTTTTTTTTTTAATTCATTTGGTTGTACTTGTTTCTTGAAATGTATTTTTTTTCCTGTCATTTGACTTGAATATTTTCTTTCTCATTTAACAATAAAAGCATTCAGCCTGTAGATTTGATCTATATGTGATGTTGGCTATCTTCATGTCTCCTCAGTCTAATTCATAACACTTAAACTTTATCTTTTTTGATGAAATACTGATTTCTAAATGTACACTCTCTGGGGTAGTTACTGTGGGAGAAAAGGAATGGTTACTTTTAGAGTTCTATTACCTTACGCCACAAAACGTACCCTAAGTAAAATTTGCTTTTTTAACATTTGTAGTCTCACTGTAGCTGAGTAGCAATTTGATCCACTGAAAGTATGACCAATTTTTGTGACATAGTCTATAAATATCTAAGAAGATACTGGTAATGCAACTTATTAGGTGGTAATTTCTTATTTTTTTGACTAATAATTTGTCATGTAATAATGGCTCCTCAAAATGTTTCTATCTTTATTGTTAACAGTTTAAAAATTTTGGTTCTGTATTTATTGTATCAAGTTTATTAAGTTTTGTACCTCTAGTATAGAATACATCTTTTATGAAAATCAATTTATCTTTGTCCTTTTAGTGTCTTTGCCTTAAGGTTAACTTTGGCATCAATAATACCTGTTATTGGGGACTTCTATTCAACGTTTACATGACATTTTTTTTTTTTATTTCCCTCCCCCTCCCCCTACATGACATTTTTGTTAATTCTTTAATTTTACCTTATATTTTGTTAGATTTCTTATAAAGAACATAAAGCAGTGTCATAGACACAGCCTTTACATAACAGATTCCTGTTTTACAGTTTACTAATCATGTGGCACTGTGTTTGTCATTTAAATTTTCTCAAGTTTCTCTTTACTCACTTCCTCTACCTTTATTATAACTTCTTCATATATATTAAGCACCCAACAAATGACAATTTTTATATATCCTGGGATTAGATTTTTAAAATCTAAGTGTCTTTGCTTTTTAATGAAAAAAATTCATGTACTTACATGTTATTCAAGATCTCATTTTTAATCACTTTATTTTATAACATGTAAGTACCTATTTTTTATGTTTTATGCTGATTTTACTTGCTCTTATCTCTTATCAAATACTGTGATGCAAAACACTGTGAGGGAAAATTACTTAGAAGACAAACACTCTGCTTTTCATGGTGCTAGTAGGAGAAAATTTTTGTGGTGATGGTCTAGTTCAAAATTGCTTTTTCTCTGTGAATCTCTCAAAGCTCTGTTTGTTCTATCTGATCTGATCAGCTAACTATGGCCAGCTGATTAAGGAGGGAATATCTCTCTCCTAGGAGTTTTAGAGTCTGAGTTATGTTTTTTGGGGTTTTGTTTTGTTTTGAAGTAGGCTCCATGCCCAATGTGGGGCTCCAACTCACGACCCTGAGGTCAAGCATCGCATGCTCTACTGACTGAGCCAGCCAGGTACCTCCCTGAGTCATGTTAAAAAATGCAAACTGAGGTCTGGGCGCAAGGAACTCAAGGATGCTGAATGTCAGAGTCATCCTTGATTTTGTCTTGGCTGTTTCCAATCTCCTCTGAATCCGTGATTTCTTCCAATTTCCTTCCAGTATATTCTTGTTTGTTTAAAGTGGTCATGGCTGATTACTATTGGTTACAACCAAAAGTATCTTATATGAATAATCTTAAATTATCTTATTTCATTTTTTAAACCGTTTAATGAGTTCTTACTGCTGAATCATTAGTCTGCAGGTGGAGTGTATTTTTGAAGATATTTAACAAGAAGGGTATGTAACATATTTTTGAAATCCTTGCATTATCTGTTAACTTTACATATTTGACAGCCCAACAAGGGCACAACAATCTTGAATTAAATGCTTTTTTCCCAAAGATCTAGATAATGCTTTATGCTGTTATACTGACATTAAGATGCCCATGTAAACTGAAAACTGTCGGTACCACACCTGTGCATTTTTAAAGTTCCACAGGTAATTCTTTCTGGCTTGGGAACCACTGCCATAAACTGTAGTGCTAGAGTGATATGAGTTGAGACTTTTTATGTTGATTCATTGGCCCTGACTGACCTGTTTTTTCTGATGTTTTTCTTTTAAGTTTATTTACCTTTATTTTTGAGAGAGATAGAGAGCAGAAGCAGGGGAGGGGCAGAGAGAGCGGGAGACACAGAATCCAAAACAGGCTTTAGGCTCTGGGCTGTCAGTGCACAGCCCGACGTGGGGATCAAATCTACGAACCATGATATCACGACCTGAGCTGAAGTCGGACGCTTAACTGACTGAGCCAACCAGGTGCCCCTCTGATTTTTAAAATCAGTTTATTTAGATGTTCACTTATTGTCTACAGAGACTATTTTTGCACACATTCACTGCCACCATACACAGAAGTATGACTCTTTGTATCATATACAATTTTAATTTTCTGTATGATGTTTTGACATCTTAAAAAACCTTTCTGGCTTGGTAAAGACTTCCCCCTATGGAGCTAGACAATTCTTAGATAGCAAAAGGCCCAGCATGCTTTGATATGCAAACTAACCAATCCAGAGTCAAACCTCTTCTATCTAGTATGTGCACCCCAGGAAGCAGTATTCCTTTGCCTTAATCATTTCAGGGCCAGGTACCAGGCAACCAGCTAGAGACCATACCTATAGCCCAAAGCCCACTGAAATTACTCAAACTAGTCAACCCTAAGCTATTTTCACCCTGTCATGCCTTGCCTTTCCTGTGGAAAGCCTCATCAAGGCTGCAACCTAAGCATTCTCCTGGCTCTTGTCTTCTGCCTCCTCACCACCCTTATGTTTTTTCCATATTTTTCCATGGCCTTAAGTGATGTTGTATGCCTCCTGTCTCTAGGACCTGTGAGTATAATACACTTTGTTTTCCCAAGCCTCTCCTGTGTCTCCTCTTATATACCTGCACCTGACTGACCATCTCATAAAAGAACACAAGACAACCTTCTTCCCACCATCTTTTCCAACTATTATTTTAAATATTGCTAGTGGCTGAAATATTAATCCCAGTCTGAACACTATCCAAGTTCCTCAACAGTAGAATAAAGAAATAAACTACAGTATATTTACACAATGGACTACTATCCTGGCATGAAAAGGAACAACTATATACACAGTGTTGAATGAACAAAGCCAGACACACAAAAAAGTATGCACTGTATGATTCCATTTATATAAGGTATGAAAACAGTTGTGCAATTTTAAGTCAAGGTACTTGTTACCTTTCGAGAGGGGGTTAGGCAGTGACTGGAGTGCATGAGAGACTTTCTGTGATGTGACAATGTTTTATTCCTTAATACAGGGGCAGTGCTCATTTTGTGAAAATCTATCAAGCTGTGTTTATCAAGTGTGCACTTTTCTATATGTATAATATACTTTAATAAAAGTTAACAAGAAAACATGGTATATAGATACAAGAGAATATTACTCAGCTTAAAAAGAAAGGAAATTCTGACACATGCTACAACATGGATGCACCTGGGAGCCATTAAGCTAAGTAAATAAGCCAGTCACAAAAGGACAAGTACTGTATGATTCCACTTTTATGAGGCCTTACAGTAGTCAGATTCACAGACAGAAACCCTGGTAGTTGCCATGCGCATGGGGGAAGGGAAAGTGAGACATTGCTGTTCAAATACACAGAGTTTCAGTTTTGCAAAATAAAAAGATTTCTGGAAATTGGTTGCACAGCAATGTGAATGTACTTAACACTACTGAACCACACAATAATGGTCAAGATGGTATTATATAATGTGTATTCTACCATAATTTACTATATTTTTTAAAGCTAATAATGACAGCACACTACTTTCTTGCTGCAAAAGTAGATACCCAAGCATATTAGAACTATATAAAAGTAAGAGCAAACAGGCTCTAAGGCAACAGCCTATAGGGGACTCCAGTAAAGTATACACACTTCAAAGTACAGATGTAGAGGCAATTATATCAGCTGCCTAGAAACAAGGGGACAGGCCTGCAGAAGGGAAAATGGGGGAGGAAGGTCACATGTCATACATTCTCAGGTTCTTAATTGTAATCGAGATAGTTACCAATTTTAATATAAAAAGAAGCATGATGATTAGATGAAATACTAATTTATTCAATAAGGACAGTATTTTCTTGATTTCAAAACAAGAGGAATGAAAATGAAGGAAAACCTACCTTCTATGTAATTCAAAACTACCTGATATAAGATAGTTGAAGGTACTAGACAAAAACATTATATTCAGATTTTTACTGGTTCACTTTTCATGTCAGAGTATTAGTACACAAGCCTCAAAGGATCGAAATCAAATGAGAAATTTTTAAGTACTTATTCAACCTACCTATTTGTTCTCCTAAGACCAGGCATTGTTTTGGTATTGGAGCTCCAAATACCATTCCCCGAAGTTTATCCATTGGAGGAGCTTTATTCTGAAGGCCCCCAAACTTTCCGTTACTTCGAATGCGATCTCCATCTCTGGTGAGCAGTGTAGGGCAGTGTGTAATTTTAACAACCTATTGTAAGCAAATGAATATTAATTAGTGAGCCTATAAAATGTATCTCAATTGTTCTAATAAACAGGAAATCACTTAAGGGTTCTGAGATTAGAAATGACATGATCACGCTAGTATTTTCACAAAATAAGTTAGTGAAGTATAAGATGAACTGGGGTAAAAACCCAGAGGCACTGAGATGAATTCGATTACTTCTCAAGTGTCAGCCTAAGCTGGAATAGTGACACAGCACATGGAAAAAGTGAAACTGATGGCTTGACTGATAAGAGGAAGGAAGAGAGGGGGACAAGCCAGAGAGCCACTTGCTTCTGAAAGCCACGGCAGTACCAGGGCAGCATCACTAGCTCTGTTTTCTTCTGTTAGATAGAAGTTTTCCAGATGACCAAAGGATACCAAGAGCATGACACCAAAGACTACAGACAGAAAAGCACAGGGTTGAATCATTAGAGGACAAAACTGTAATTTCAACTATGGGAAGAAAAAGAGCTAGTAATGTCAGAGTTGGGAGGACTAGAATTATGTAGTAAAGCCAAGTCATGGAATGGAAGTAGGAAGGGTTAGTGAAGAATTCTAATGCTTCAGAGAAGTCAGAATAAAAGAAAGACACTGGGTTTAGTATTTCATGATTTTTAAAAATGTTTTTTCACAAAAGGTCTAGAAAACAGACAAAAAAATAAAATGAAAAATGAGAGAAGTGGAATTCAGGTAATGTCTTTTCACTACTCAAAATGTTACCACACACCACACACCACTTTGAATGTTGGGAGAGCTATGTAGAAAGGTCCTCTTGTACTAATCTGTTCTGGACAGCCATTCTCAAAGGAAATGTAACAAGTATTACAAAGCTTAATGTTTTGCATGAGTCAGCAATTCCACTTTTAAGAATTTATTCTGAAGAAAAATCACAGATGTGAACAATGTGCACTAAAACATTGTTTTAATAAAAGATATGAAACTTGCATGTCTCAACAAGTTACATAAATTATGGTACATACACACAGTGAAATAAAATGCATACTTTAAAAAAATGACTGAAGAACACAATTTAACAATATGTAAAAATGCCTAATTCAATCTAATATTGGGGTTAAAGAGTCTCTGAATTATAAAAATAAAATATTAAATAAAATTTGATTTTTTTAAAAATGAAAAATAGCAACAAATGAAAAACGTAATATAAAATCATGACTAGTATTTATTCTTTCAATATAATTCTATGGGTACTTTACAAATGTTTTCCCACTGAGGTGGATACTTTTTAAAAAATTTAAATGCAGGGTTGTGTCTGGGTAGCTCAGTCAGGTAAGCATCTGACTTTGGCTCAGGTTATGATCTCATGGTTTGTGGGTTCGAGCCCCGCACTGTTAGTGCAGAGCCCGCCTGGGATTCTTTCTTCTCTCTCTGTCCATCCCCAGCTTGTGCATGCATGCAAGCTCTCTCTCAAAATAAATAAATAAATAAAAATAATAAATAAATAACTTAAAAAAAAATTAAATGTAGGGGTGCCTGGCTCAGTAGAGCATGCAACTCTTGATCTCTGGGTTTTAAGTCTGAGCCCCACACTGGGTGTAGAAATTAACACTAAAAAATCTCAAAAAAAATTTAAACGCACTAAGAAGAAAATCTGTGGAAAACTCTGGTAAAATAAATCTTTTTGTTTTACTACAAACAGGCACAACTTTCTTAGTTTTGGTTTGAATTTGCAGATTTCTTTTTTTTTTTTTTTTTTAAGTTTTATTTATTTATTTTGAGACAGAGTGTGAGAGCAGGGGAGGGGCAGAGAGAGAATCCCAAGTAGGCCCCATAATGTCAGCGTGGAGCCCCACATGGGGCTTGATCCCACAAACTCCGAGATCATGACCCGAGCCTAAATGAAGAGTCGGATGCTTAACCAAGTCACCCAAGCATCCCTGGATTTATGTTTTATTTAAGTGAACATTAAAAATACAAACTGTATTCATGTACTATCCATTTATCAGGATTCATGCAATGTTTTTAAGGATTTGATATCATCTTAAATAACACACACACCCAAATTTATTTACAGACTTGTCCATTCTCATCAGTAGAATGACAATATGAGTTTATAAGCCTCCAGGAAAAAGGACAGTTTGGCTCCCTTTCACAACAGTTCTGCAAATACTACTTTCATGGACAGTTTCAACTCTTAAAGTATCCTTCAATCTTATGGTTCTACCCCCTAAACACTGAATTTGGACAAAAAAGATAATGACACCTTTTGCCAATTCAGTGAATGAGCAAAAGCCGTATAGCTCTGGGAAATTACCTGCCCTGGGGACTAGGAAGGGGTGAATAAAAACAAGGGGTTGACTCTGTAGAAATGGCATATAGCATTCAGGAAGAGAAAACAGTGACAAACTACCGAAAACAATGTTACAAAGGGATGCCATAAATGCCTTTTCTCATAAGAGCTTTAGAACAGTACTTAACTGGTGGAATTATAAGACTTGATTCAAAACTTTGGAAGCAAAGCAATCAGTATTTGCTATACTAGTTATGAGGAACCTAAAAATTTTTCAGCCATTAGATTCTTCAAATATTGCCTTATGATCTTTTTCTCCCTCCACTCTGGCACTGTAATTAGACTTTTTTTTTTTTTTTTTTTTTTTTAGATTTTCTCATTCTGTCCTGCATGACTCTCAACTTCCTCCTCCTCCTCTTACAGTCATTCCTTCCCCATAGGCTGCAGTCTGGACAATTTTTCTGACCTATTTTCCGATTCACTAATTCTCTATTATACTGTTTAACCTTCCCAGTATTTCATGTTTATGTGTATTTTCTAGTTTTAGAAGCTCGTTTGATTTTCTCAAGTCAACTTGCTCTTTTCTTATTTTTGACACTTTTCTTGAATTGTATTAAACATATTTAAGAAAAATATTTGCTTTTACGTTCACTATGGAAATTATTTCAGGTTTGAGATAAAGGTGAATTCTTCCAGAGACAATCTGTTTCCTCCAAACAGATATCTAAGGACACTACCAGTCCAGCACCATGTCAAATCAAATGTTTACCTTGAGATTTTTCAGACCACCCAAGTATTATGAATACAGGTTGCAAACAGACAGAGGCCAATTTATTTATATTGATGAATTCTCAGGAAAATGGTTTGATTTTGTTTTTTTCCCTTTTCCACCTATTGCCAAGGTTCAAAAGAGGTAATTTTCTTGCAGTCTCCAGAGGCACTTGGAGTTGAGATCAAAGTGACAGTTTTTTCTGTTCAACTTACACTAAGGTTTAGCCCTTTGGGGGATCCAGTTTATTGGGAAAGGGATCTTTTATCATATTCCCCACTCTGGTTAAAGCCCTGGGTTTTGTCTCTTACCCTCTGAGTCTCTCAAAGGAATGAAAAATAATGCTCTAGTTCAATTACTTTGACAAATGTAATTTGTAGCACAGGCAAATCCTGGCTTTAGAGTTCTGTTTATCTGAGTTCCACCTTCACTTAGAAATCCTACTTTCTTGACAGTTCATACCTTACAATATATAACCTACGTAGCCAGAAACAGCCTTTTAGTTTATCCTTGCAGGAATTTCCTCTGAGTTGTCTCTGATAGCCCTCAGTGCCTAGCACTGTGCCTGGTGGTATGCTGGAGTCAGTGTTTATCAAGTCAAGAGAGCAAACTCTCCTGAGCGTCTCATTCAGTGGCTACACATAGGCCACTGGAAATCAGCCATGATGGAGGATTTACACCTTGGGCAAAAGCTACAAACCAGGGTCCTATCACCCCACTCACCAGAGAGCCAGCTGTTCAACATTTAATAGCATCCACTATGTCTCATACACATTGTCTAAATACTGACTGAACTAGAATCTTCCAGTTACTATCCAATTTGTTACTTCTATTCTCACTAGTAAGATTCCATGTTGTCATGACATTTAATGGGTATGACTTCTACTCTATAATTTAGGATATATACACATTCTAACCACTACCAGAATATAGTACCTTCTCCATCCACAAGTGTTCGCTGGTACAATATGTTACAAGTCATTATTGGGCTCCCATGGAAACATTCATCAATATGCCAAATACTACTCCCCAATTAGTTGCGTAATTTTCAGTAATCTCACTAACTCAGCTCTCCTAAATCAGAGTACATTTATTATTTCTTCTTAACTGGGTGCAAAGAAAAACTTCTCGGTTCTAGTTCTGCCATAAGTGGATGTGATTTGGTACACATCCATTATTTTTCCTGAGCTTAAGAAGAGCCCTTTGAAAATCCATCCTTCAGAGATTTCTCATTTAGAAAGTGGAAGCATATCATCTCTAAGGTACCCATGATTCTAGAATACACTATTTGTAGATACTGGCTAGTATTTTAAACTGGCCTCTGTTTTCTCTTACATAATTGCAAATATTCTTACTCATTTTCAGTTATAGTAATCTGAGAGCCTATAAGGTTTTCATACATGTTTACTACCTGGTATTTCCGAACTCCTAACACTATACTTACTAAACTTAATACTTCTTTTGTATCAAAGAATTCAAGACCTCTCTGGATCTCAGATACAGACAGAACTTTCCTTTACTGGAATTTTACCATATTCCAGGCTCTTAGCTTAATGCTTTATGTGTATTATTTTATTCAATCTCTGGAAGTGCCCTTTGAAAAGCCATCCTTCAGAGATTTCCTTTTTTATAAGTAAAACTTAAAAGTAATATAGAAGTGATAATCCTTAGCACATCCAACAGTAGACAACATATTCTTTCAGTTTGTTTAAAGTAACACAAGAATATTTTTAAATTAACTAAAACATTTTTTGAGTATAGTTGACACACATTACATTAGTTTCAAGCCACAACATAGTGATTCGACATCTCTATATGTTATGCTGTGCTAACCGTAAGTGTAGCTACCGTCTGTCATCACAGATCGCTATCACAGAACAGACTAAATTCCCTATGATGTCTTTTAATCCCACAGTTTATTCATTCCATAACTGGAAGTCTGTATCTCCCACTCCTCTCTACTCATTTTTCCCTTCCCCTCACCACCATAAGCTTATTCTTTAAGACAGTAACATCTTACACATAATTTTGCAACTTTTCAACAAAATATATTTTATACATCTTCATTGTTAGGAGAAGGAAATTTATTATATTCTTTTTAACAGCAACATATACTCTACTGTATACATTACTATAATGGAATTGCCCAATTTTAAATGATGGACATTTAAGACTGTTTCCAAAGTTTCCCGTTTTAAATTCTTTTAATACCCTAATAGATATTCTTGTACACATCTTCATATACTTGTGGGAGTGTGTCTGTAAGATAAATTATTTTAACACTTTGTGATGGTATAAAGATGGCTGCAAATTCTTTGCCCCTTCTCCCATGGAGAAGGGAGAGTCTGTTCCTACCTCCCCCTTGGATCTGGGCTGGCCAGATTCTGAGCTATGAAATGTACGTTCTGAGGATGGGACTTAAGAGACCTACAGCTTCTGTCTTAACTGCTTGGAACACCCCTTCTTGGAACCCAGATGCCATTTGAAAAAACCCAAGCAGTCACAAGAAGAGACTCACATGAAAAGACCCACGTGTGTCAGCCTACAGCCCCAGCTGAGTGCCCAGCCAGCAGCCAGTATCAACTAGTCAGTATAAGTAGGAGATAAAGTAGGAACTAATTTCAAGGAAATTAATAATAATAAGGGAAATAAGAAAATAAAAATAATTTCAAGGAAATATTTCTAACCCTGGACATGCTAGGTGATTTTTCATCTCCAGCCTGCTCAGTAACCAAAATGTTCTTCAAAAAGAAATGAAGAACCTCAGAACAAAGATCAAACCCAGTGCCTCGCCAGTAAAATGTATCCTAAGGGTCAAAATGAAATCAAAGATGTCCCTTTGTTAAGACCTCAGATATAAGGCCCTGCTTCCTAGATTCTTAGGTAGACAAAAGGGTTTCTTAAAAAAAAAAAAATTTTTTTAAATAGGTCCACGTCCAGCATGGAGCCCAATGTGGGGCTTGAACTCACAACCCTGAGATCAAGACCTGAGCTGAGATTGAGAGTTGGATGGCTAACTGACTGAGCCACCCAGACACCCCTAAAAGTTCTTAAAGGCATTATACCACAACACCCTGGGGTGGCAGTTTGAGAACAGTGACAACAGAAGATAGTGCCAGCTGAGCCTCTGACCAGACTCGGCTGAATTCCCAGAAAGTAACCAGCACCAACTGCCAGCTGTGTGAGTGAGGCACTCTGGAGTTCCCACCATCCCAAGTGTAACTAGACAACACTCCAACTAGCTAACACTATTTGGAGACACCCACAGAGACCTGAAAACTAATATGTTGGTATTGTTTAAAGCTACTAACCTTTGCAGTGTTTGCTAGGTAGCAATAGATAACTGAAACATTTATATCGCCAAACTGCCCTTCAAAGGTGTTATGGATTGAATTGTGTCCCTCAAAGTTCCTATGTTAATGTCTTAACCCCTCAGGTCCTCAAATGTGATCTTAACTTGAAGACGGCGTCTTTATAGAAGTCATCAAATTAAAATGAGGTTATAAGGTTGGGCCCATAATCCAACAAGTGGTGTCTTTAGAAGAAGGGGATATAGATACGCATGGATGTGAAGAGACACAGGGAGGACTATCCACAAACCAACGAAGGAGGCCTGGAATAGATCCTTTCCTCACAGCCCTCACAAAGAATCGATACTGCCCACACCTTGAATTTGGATTTCAAGACTCTGGAAGTGTAAGTCAATGAATTTCTATTGTTTAAGCTTCTTAGTCTGTGGTACTTTGTCAAAGCAGCCCTAACAATAAGTAAAAGCTCCATCAAATTACATTTCCACAAACATTATCTGAGAATATTCTTTTTCCAATACCATCATCAATAGCAGATATTAGTTTTGAGATAATTTCAAATCCCCCAAACATGTCTCATTTTAATTTGTATCCTGGCCCATTCATTCACATACTGTGTCCAGTTTTATGCTGCTTGTCAATTTGCAGGATTTAAATTGGTTTTGAAAAGGTTAGTCATCTGAACATTATCACAAAATTATTCCTATATAGGGCCTTAAAACGTAAAACTTTAAAAACACACATTACAAGTAGAGCTAGAAATTAAAAAAAAAAAAATTCAAATACATACCTCTTTTCTGTAATGATTGGCAGCATCCAAATTATCCAAAATAATGGTGTCTCCTAACAGCATACCAAATACTAAAAAAGTTCAATAAATTTTTTAAATTATCATATCTTTGGTCATATTAAAATGTTGGCATACAAAATTTTCTTAGAATGCTGACATCAAAATTTTACCCCTCTAACAAGAAAAAAAAAAAAGAGAATTAAATATTAATCAAACTAGAACTTATAAAAAATAAATAAATAACGTAAATTTCCATAACCAGTAATTTGTATATCTGGATCATAAGTCTTAACATCTGTATTATAAAGTCACTATAGGAGCACCTGGGTGGCTCAGTCAGTTGAGTGTCCAACCTCAGCTCAGGTCATGATCTCACAGTTTGTGAGTTAGAGCCCCACGCTGGGCTCTTTGCTGATGGTGTGGAGCCTACTACCTTGGATTCTCTATCTTCCTCTCTGCGCCTACCACTCCCCTCGCCCCCCACTCTCTCTCAAAAATAAATAAAGTTAAAAAAAAAAGTCACAATTTTCTTTACCTGTTTCACAATGTTCTACGTTGTCTGGAAATGTTAACAAATCTCGGGCAAAGACTGGATCTCCAATGGGTTTAAAATACAATTTTCCATTTCGGTAATGAGGTAGAGGTCTGAATGAAAAGAAATTAAATACTAAAGCAAATATATATTTTTAATTAAAAAACATAATATGAAAAGCATATGTATACGTTGCTTATCATTATTGTGGTCATTTAAATCAATTCCTTATCCACAAGTGACACTCCTAAATGATTAACTATGAGAATAATATATACTATATAAGAATATCTGTTTAGTTTTATCGGTGCTACTAAAATCAATATAAACTGCTGTTGGGTTTAACAAGGAAAAAAGAAAAGCAGCCTCAAAAGTTGCCCCTAAATGAGATGACTATTTCATGTGGAGAGTGGCCCTAGCACGGATGGGGAAAGAGGCAAGGCCCAAGACAGAGACCCATGTGAGGGAGGGAGATCGAGTACTCTGGCTCCCTGTCCTTTCCATACAGGGTACAGAATGAGCAACGGCAGCCCAGAGAGAACAATGAGATTCAAGAGATGGAGGCTAACTAGACTGTCACGACCTTTCCCTTACACATGGTGCTGGTTTTTGCAAATATTGAAAGTAGGAGCACTGCAGGGTAAGGGTGGCTCTAGGAGATAGTTATTAACTCAATCTGAGTAAGAGGCACAATACCAGGAATGGAGAGAATAACTAGCTTCTAATGCAAACATTAGCCCCAAATACCAAATTCATACTTTCCCCTAAGTCAAATATTAACTTGGTCTTCAGAGATTCTGCAGACAAAAGAAGCCCTCCTAAAGGGAAAAATTATTCATACAAAAAGTATTACCCTCAATGAACACAGGAATTACTGGATTTCCTGTGTTGTTTAAAATGAGTACTGACTAGTAGCGAAGTGGGAGATTTTAAAAGCAGACAGATTTGAGTTCAAATTCTGGTTGTTTCCTCAAATCATTTTTAGATCACAAAATGAAATTAATATGTTAGTTTAATAACATTCATATATAATATTAATAGAGGTCCCATTCTCCATCAAGTCCCTATTCCTACCCAATTGTACAACTTTGTTTATAAGTCTGAGAAAATTATTCATTAATACTCCATTATACATTTTACTTTGTTTTGTTACCATTTCCTTCTAGTCTTTTAAGCTCAAAATCAGAGTACACATAAAGCATTTTTAAATTTAGATAAAAAATGCCTAATTGGTTTGCATAGTTATTCCTTAAAAACATACTTTGAAAAGTAAATTGAGGAAGTAATTAAAACTAGATTTATATTAAAATAATAATACAACATTCTAACTAGTCTTTTACATTTCAACTTTGCTATTGGCAGTTCCAATGCAGACCTTCTCTACCTAAATGATGACTGCTTTTCTTCACAGGACATAAACAGGACAAAAGACATGAATCTACACTCCTACTCCAAATAAAAGAGTTTTGTATTTCATCAATGATATTGACATCCTTCCTGTTACAAAAGCCAAAAACTTGCTTTGGATTTGTGTGCGCATGTGTGACTTATACACAAATAACATTTAATTGGCAAATTAAACATGCCCAGCATATTTGATTAAATTCACTGCAATACTCATCTTAATGAAGTATACTCATTTGTAAAGAAGGTAAAGATACCCTAGTTAATGTGAGTCACTGCTCAGTTTGTTTTAGGCATCTTTTACAGAAACCATTTCAAAATTAAGCACTTTGGTAACAGAAAAGTGATTTCAGAAAAAAAATCATTACTCCCACTTTTTTCTAACCTTTTCCAATCTGGAAGAGTCTTCTTATAAATAGAATCAAGGGGCAACACCTGCTGACGACCTTGGGTTTCATCATAGATACGACGTGCAGCATCAGTGGTCAGGGTGACAACACAGTCCATGTCACTCGCCAGATGCCAAGAAATAACCATTGCGGCTCTGTCATCTTCAATTTGTGCCAGGTGTGCAATCTACAACCCATTTTTTAAAAATCAGGTAAAAAACTTTTAAATATATAAAAATTTGATATTAAGTATTTTAAAAACCCACATCTAAACAGCAAAAACTTTTCTGAAATACATGAAAATTCTCAAACTATAAAAGCTTACTGGCTTAAATAGTTAACGGTCTACTCTGCTATTAAATTTTGGAAAAACTGTTTCACAGAGTAAACTCCTGTAAACTTTGCAAATGAGCAAGGAAAAAATACTTAGAATGTTATTAGCTAATTAATGATATATATGATACCTTCACTACTGGGATAGATCTTAATTGATAAAATAACCATAAAAAAATAAATACATATGAAGGATTAAGATTCAACTAAACATAGTTATACATCACATACCCTCTAAGTAGACACCTCACTCCAATATACAGTATTTCTTTCAGAAAACAAATCTAAATGTCACAAATAAGAATAGTTTCTTCTGCTTATAAGAACACACTGGAACTTAGAATAAAGTTACTTTCCTATTTACAAATACTTCAGTATTTGTACATTCTTCTTTTTTAACTTTTTTTAAAAATGTTATTTATTTTTGAAGGAGAGAGAGAGACAGAGCATGAACGGGGGAGGAACAGAGAGAGAGAGGGAGACACAGAATTTGAAGCAGGCTCCAGGCTCTAAGCTGTCAGCACAAAGACTGATGCGGGGCTCGAACCCATAAACTGTGAGATCATTACCTGAGCCAAGCTGGATGCTCAACTGACTGAGCCACTCAGGCGCCCCTAGTTACAAACATTCTCGCTCAAAGTCCAACAAGATTGAAATTTTGAGGCCAGCTTCAAAACCTCATTCACTGCATCGTTATGGTAGCATCTATCCTTTACTCTTACCTGACCACGTTGCAAAAACATGCCCTAGCAATGAAAATGTCCTGTCATTGTTAGAAACATCACAATGTCTACTCTTGTTTTCTAATCCTCTAAGTTAGTGGAATAAAGGTAAGAAGAGAGATATGCAAAGAAACTAGTATATGTAAATGAAGATTTAAAAAAATGTTCTAACAAACAAAGGAAGGATTAGAAGAGGCAAATCAAAGTAAGTGACCTCATTCTACTTGTGACCACATGTGTGAGGACAGGTGCCCATTCTGTGGTTGTTCTACAAGTACCCTGATCTTATAAATGGGTTATTTCTTAATAAAGATATAATTGGAAGTTCTCACTAGGCTCCTTAACATTACACTTTCTTCTTAAACTTTCAGGTGATGTGAAGTATATATAGGATTTTCTTTTCCAAAAACACAATCTTGTAGAAAACACGAACCATTTTTACTTGTGTACCATATACAGTGTTCTGTTCATTCAAGCTTTAACTATTTTTCAGCTCTTTTAAGCCCACCCTAGACATTTTTCATGGATGTCATGACTTCTTTCTCAGGAATGGGAGATGAATGGCACTTAAAGGAAAGAAATACAGGGGCGCCTGGGTGGCTCAGTCGGTTAGGTGGCCGACTTCGGCTCAGGTCATGATCTCACAGTCCGTTGAGTTCGAGCCCCACGTCGGGCTCTGTGCTGTCAGCTCAGAGCCTGGAGCCTGTTTCAGATTCTGTGTCTCCCTCTCTCTGACCCTCCCCCGTTCATGCTCTGTCTCTCTTTGTCTCAAAAATAAATAAACGTTAAAAAAAAAAGAGAAAGAAATACAGACGGGATTTCAAGGTATTTGGAATTCAGGAGAGGAAGACTAAAACATCCAAGTTAACTAAGGTATTCACAATTACAAAAATAAACACATTATAAAGTCTAGGTGAAAAATCTCCTCTTGTCCCTTACTATATTCCATAATTATTAATTCTAGTTTAGAATTATACCAGAATAAATACAAGAATTTTTTTTTTTTCCTAGAGGAATCAAGGAAGATTAAGCATGATATGGAGGGAGTAGAAATTTTTCTCTTGATGGTTAGGAGAGGACTTGTATTCTGAGAAGCCAAAGGAGAAATTATGTAAAATGAAATTTCAAAGGTTCTCCCAGATTTTCAAGATCTGTGATGAGAAATATTTGAACGGAAGACTAAAATATATTTATTCTGTTGAAATTTATTTTATGCTTTGGTAAAAATCTTACCTACTGAGCAAGAATTTTGTATCAAATAACCACTGAATATGTGGACTGTTAGCCTAACATTTAGACTAAGCTTAAATTGTACGACTGCTTCTTCTACAAAGACTACCTCTTTCTATAAATTCTTTAAATGGGTTCTGAGGAATAACAACTTTAAAAAATATAAATCAGAATCTTGTTTTCTAATTTATGAATTTATAACTTAGTTTTTCAGTTTTCATATTTTGGATTTAAGTTATAATGCAACACATTAATGGCAGTGCTACCATTATTGGTTTAGGTAGTACACACAGCTACACACTTTGAGAGTAACCATCACCCTTTCTTTTCACTGTGTAGTTGGCTTGTGGTGCTAGGAAACTGTTTATAAAGAAACTACAATGGACTTTGGAGTCAGAAAAACCTTGGTTTATGTCTAAGTTCTGCCTCTTACTAACTATATATTGACAATTAAATTCCTGAACTTCAATATCCTCATGCAAAACCTAGAAATACTATAAAAAACTCATATAGTGGTTGTAAAAGTAGTATGATGCACATAGGCATAAAGAACACTGATTAACATCCAGACTTTGGAGACAGACTCTGCCTGGATTTGAGTCCATGCTCTGCCGCTTACCCACATGTAATGTAACCTTGAGCAACTTTTTTTTTAATCTCTCTACCTCAGTTTCAGTTTCCTCAATTTTATTTATTTATTTTTTTTTTAACGTTTATTTATTTTTGAGAGACAGAAAAAGACAGAGCATGAATGGGGGAGGAGCAGAGAAGAGAGGGAGACACAGAATCTGAAGTAGGCTCCAGGCTCTGAGCTATTAGCACAGAGCCTGATGTGGAGCTCAAACCCACGAACTGCAAAGTCATGACCCGAGCCGAAGTGGGACTAACTCAGCCTAACGAACTGAGCCTACTCAGGTGCCCCTCAGTTTCCTCACTTTTAAAACAGAGGTAAAAGCAGAAAGGAGACATGCATATGAAATGGAAAAGTTCAACAAGTAAAACACAAATACGTAATAACACCACAAACCATAACATCATTAAAAACTAAAGGTGTTGGGGACATCTACAAGAAAAACTTTCTATAAAACAGAATGTTCAGGATTGAATAATCAAAAGATAAAAATGAAAATACAATTCATTTGACAAAAGGAAAAACCAAAGAGGCAAAGAATTAAAGAAGGATGGAACTCTTTTGGCAGCAATTATGTATGAAGTTTTCTGCTATTGTTTTTTAAATTCTAGGAGCACCCCAGAATTCACTAACATTATTAGACTCAGAGAAATTCTTACCTTTTTCTTTTGTTGTCTCACTGAGGTTTGAGTCACATGAAAAGGTCTTGGCTACCTATAAAGTCATCTGACATGAAAGCGTCTCTAAGCAGGTAACAAGCCTCGGACTGAGACATACTAATTTCTGCCACAGCCCTCAAAAGTAAGAATTATGGAATTCCACAATTAGGAAATATGCCAGTTTTGAATTCCGCCAAATCTCTATTATGGTAATGAGAACAAGTAATTTATGGGAAAACATTAAAAAGTACAAAAAAACCTGACACTTTTTATTATGATGTTACTTTAAAACACATTTTAAACATAACATAATAAAATTTACTGCCTCTTAAAAGGCTTAAACACAAACCTTTCCCAAAACATCTCCAGTGGCTTTAGTATAGTTTGGAAGAGTACATGATCTTCTAGGTTTTTTCCTCAGTTCTTCCTGTTCTGATAGTTTTCTTTTCAAAAGTGCTTCAATGTGCGGCATCTGTAATTTGTAAAGAAAAATTAACTATAAGACCAATTACTCCTGTACCAGACATCCCAGAATGACAGCAGAAAAAAATCAACAATCTGGACAACTCAAGAACATAAAGTCATTACACAGGCATTACTTTAAAAGAATGTGGCTCAATCCCAGACTTTAGGCTCTACTACAAAGCTGTAATCATCAAGACAGCATGGTATTGGCACAAAAACAGACACATAGACCAATGGAATAGAATAGAAACCCCAGAAATAGACCCACAAATGTATGGCCAACTAATCTTTGACAAAGCAGGAAAGAATATCCAATGGAAAAAAGACAGTCTCTTTAACCAATGGTGCTCGGAGAACTGGACAGCAACATGCAGAAGATTGAAACTACACCACTTTCTCACACCATTCACAAAAATAAACTCAAAATGGATAAAGGACCTGAATGTGAGACAGGAAACCATCAAAACCCTAGAGGAGAAAGCAGGAAAAGACCTCTCTGACCTCAGCCATAGCAATTTCTTACTTGACACATCCCCAAAGGCAAGGGAATTAAAATCAAAAATGAACTACTGGGACCTTATGAAGATAAAAAGCTTCTGCAAAGCAAACAAGCAACAAAACTAAAAGGCAACCAACGGAATGGGAAAAGATATTTGCAAATGACACATCGGACAAAGGGCTAGTATCCAAAATCTATAAAGAGCTCACCAAACTCCACACCCGAAAAACAAATAATCCAGTGAAGAAATGGGTAGAAAACATGAATAGACTCTTCTCTAAAGAAGACATCCGGATGGCCAACAGGCACATGAAAAGATGCTCAACGTCGCTCCTTATCAGGGAAATACAAATCAAAACCACACTCAGATACCACCTCACGCCAGTCAGAGTGGCCAAAATGAACAAATCAGGAGACTATAGATGCTGGAGAGGATGTGGAGAAACGGGAACCCTCTTGCACCGTTGGTGGGAATGCAAATTGGTGCAGCTACTCTGGAAACAGTGTGCAGGTTCCTCAAAAAATTAAAAATAGACCTACCCTATGACCCAGCAATAGCACTACTAGGAATTTACCCAAGGGATACAGGAGTACTGATGCATAGGGGCACTTGTACCCCAATGTTTATAGCAGCACTCTCAACAATAGCCAAATTATGGAAAGAGCCTAAATGTCCATCAACTGATGAATGGATAAAGAAATTGTGGTTTATATACACAATGGAGTACTACGTGGCAATGAGAAAGAATGAAATATGGCGCTTTGTAGCAACATGGATGGAACTGGAGAGTGTGATGCTAAGTGAAATAAGTCATACAGAGAAAGACAGATACCATATGGTTTCACTCTTATGTGGATCCTGAGAAACTTAACAGAAACCCATGGGGTAGGGGAAGGAAAAAAAAAAAGAGGTTAGAGTGGAAGAGAGCCAAAGCATAAGAGATTCTTAAAAACTGCCAACCCTCAACTGAGTTGATGGGGGGTGGGAGGGAGGGGAGGGTGGGTGATGAGGTATTGAGGAGGACACCTTTTGGGATGAGCACTGGGTGTTGTATGGAAACCAATATGACAATAAATTTCATATATTGAGAAAAAAAAAAAAGAATGTGGCTACAGAAATGTAAAGCTTCCACCTCACTGACTTTATCTTAGTTAAGAAATATATAACCTACGATAGGATTTCTCTTTTGTTACACACAAAGAAACAGAAGTTTAAAAAAAAACCCTATTGTCATGTTCTCGCATTTTCTTTGCCACCACATATACTGGTTATAACTTATGCAGCCCCTTCAATGCAGTTCTCAAATTGGTGGATTATTAATTTCACTTATTGGGGTCATTACATTAGAAATACAAGTTGCAATTTCTTTGAAAAAAGCACTCTATCATTTTGTTAGTCCTTTTAATGGTTAGTAAGTGATTAGACTGCAATCCACATGTCTTGGTACCCCTGCAACAAGAGTGCCTATAACATTCTAAATAAAAATGGATGGCAAAAAAAAAAAAAAATTATAGACTAGAATTTAATTAAAAAAATTTTTTTACATATACTTGGAAACTGTACCTGCTGTGTTGTAGGAATGTCAATATTATGTGTTTTTAGTTCAGTTTGCAACTGAGCCTCTTTTAATTTTGCTTCTTCAACTCGGCCTAAAATTAAAAACAAACCTGTATCAATTTGTAATAACCCCCAAAAGACAGTTTTTGAAAAATATTTTCAATCTCTTGTTTTTTTTTTCCTTTTTGATTGATGCTAAAATAAAATATATAGTAACTATTTTAGAAATTCAAAATGAAACAAAGTCTAAAATTAAGATTTGGATCTAATACACAAAAATAAAAAACAAATTCAATAGGGTTATGGAAGATATTATATACTACACAAAAATAAAAAATACACAAAATAAAAAACAAATTCAATACGGTTAAGGAAGATATTATATACTAATACTGCAAACTCCAAGTAATCTTAGATAAATCATTTAATTCTAATCCACATGACTATGCATAACATACATAATTGCCTAAAGGTTGTGACAAGAACCAAATAAGACTTTATAAAAATAATTTTTACTGCTATTACTGACGTATTATCATCATCCTATTTAGCTCTAAATATCGTTCATCTTAGATATACAAAAGTGTGTACTCTGAGGCAGGCAGAACAAATTTGTTGGTTAATGGTTCAACATTTTAATTATGTAATTAACACAAAGCCAAAAACCATAGTGAAAAACTCAGACAAATAGAAAAACATAAATGATTCAGCAAATGCCTTATCTTAACAATATTCAAAATTTATTAAAAATTGCAGCAAATGTTGTGTGCACTGACTTACAAGTAACTTATGTATTTCTATACAAGTGTGCGCTGCCCTGTACACCTCCATGGTGTGACATACTTCAGATATTTTAAGTAAAATACAAGACTCAATACATGACTCAAATTAAAAATTAAAACACCTATCACTTCCGCAGTAATACTGTCTTTCAATATCTTTTGCCAGAACCTGAAGCTGGATATAAACATCATTATCACGTCAAATGCCTTAAACTTATACAGATATCTAATAAAAAAAAAAAAAAAATTCAAATTTTTATAGGTAAGCAGAATATAAATTTATTTAAAATGATGGAATACATCATCCTAAGACCAAATAACTAATAAGGTATTATTGCCTTACTTACACCATTGTTGCAGTGTTCTGCAGTTTACTTGTAGTTCAGGAAAGCAAACAATTTTTGTTTCTCATGGTCTCAACTTTCTGCCTTACATTCCCCAAAACCAATTTTTTTTTTTTATTACCTTTGAATACAAAATGACTTACACTTCATTTCATCAAGAAGCTGTTTGCTCGCTTCAAATAAACTTCTGTACATTATAATATTCTTAGATACCTGGTCCTTTTCTTTTGTAAGTGCTGCCATTTGTTGCTGCTTCTTAACATCTAAGAAAAACATTCAGATGATTTACTTCAAACAATCCTAAAATTGTGACTTTTCCAAAATATGTCATAATTAGAGAACTAAAAAGCACCAGGTTAATGGAAAGCAAAACAAGGTTATCTGAAGAACCACAAGAATAAGAAAAATCCTCTATTTTCCTAAAATCTTACCATTGTAAAACATAAAGGGTAGGATATATGGTTCTAATGTTCTTGATAGAGCAGGTAGCTGAGGCTCAAATATAATAAAATATTCAGTACTATCTCTTCCAGGACTACTTTCTGCCAGCACTAGATTCTGTAAAAAGAAAAAAAAAAAAAAAAAAAAAAACAGTAAGGAAAAACAAGATTTAAGAATGTATATGTCAACGTATAAATGTTATGTATCTCATTGTCTTCTATTTTCAAGTGGTAAACGTTCAAGGCAAAAGGCATTGACTGATCCTTAAGATCCATTAAACATTCACTAAAACATCAGCACCACCCAAGACATAAAACTTTTTACCTTTTGGTACTGGTTTGAAAGTCAAATGATCTTATCAATAAATACATTATACAAAAATTATATATAATAGATAATTATAAGAAAAAGTATCTTTTCTTTCAGAACGCAAGTATCAACGGCCACTTACTGTCTTGACTTGCAAAGTCTTCTTGATGCCAACCTTTAAGAAGTTGAGGCAGTGTGAAACAGCTGATGGCATGAAAGTTATAAAAACAATCACAAAGACATGCCCAAAGCCCAATGCTGAGTTTAAGTTACAGCTGTTACCATGGAAGTAGACCCACTAGTCCCAGGTGACCAAACAAAAGATCCTAAAAAGCTTGAAAGATTTGTTTTCTTTTTAATTATATTTTCATTAATGCACACACAAAAACACTTCTGATATATTTTAGCTTAAGACCATAGCACATAACAACACTGCAAATTATAGTTACCTCCTAAATTATTTATTACATTCTTATAGGAAACAAGGATACTAGCTGTTTCACTAGTAGTTTTACACTACTAGTACAATTCACTGATAGAGAAGTAGAATTTTTAAAAGTTTACATTGGTAAAAATAGTGTAGAAAAATCCATGAAATAAAATTACAAATAAACTACAGATAACAATTTTCTTTCCAAGGAATACAGAATACAAGCCCACCATTAAACCAAGGCGCAATCACACATAATTTCTGAAAATTGTTTTCAATGTATTTACATGAATAGTCACACAAAAATAAAATACAAGTCACATTTTAAAAATATATAAACTGAACTTCATAGTTCAGCAGTTGGCTTTTAGCAAGGAGTCTGACTTGTTGATCAATGCAAGTGAATGTCTAGATAGCACTTTGTAAAATTTATGGAATGGTATAGGTATACTACACTATATCCTCTCATCAGGTGAACAATTAATTTGCTTACAAATTTTAAACTAGTATTTATAAATACAGCAAAGAAAATATCTTTCAGTATTTCTATGTATGTTCTCTAGAATAATGAGAAACAGAACTCATTAAAAACACTATTTTAATAGGTACTATCAAATTTCCCTTCAAAAAGCCCATCAATTTATCCTCTCATCATTAGAGTGTAAAAATACCTAGTTTCCCTGAGGCTGGCCAACACTTAATTATCAAGTTTCCCCCCTCCACCCAATGAAATGGATTAAAAAGAACCAGTCATTATTGGTTAGCATGTCTCTGACTGGTGTTAAGGTTATGCTTCTTGTTTATTGGCCCTTTATATTTTCTCTTCCATTAACTGCCTGCTCATATTCTTCAGTGATTTATTTTTCTACTAGATTGTCTTTCTTCTTATTGATTTACAGGAAGTTCTTAAGGAGATTTAGAAATATGTTTAATATACCTAGCCCAATACTGGTGTGAGTGCACTGCAGTATTTCTACACAATTTAATTAAAAACATTTTTATTGTACAGTCATATAATGAATCTCTACATGCCCACCCTTCAGGGTCAATAACTGTCAATATGTTGCCACTATTCTTTTAATTCTTTTAATTCTGTTCAAGATAAGATTATGGTACATAAAGTTTTAACTTTTTATGTTGTTAAATATAAAATCTTTTCTTTTATGTATTACTACGGAGGCCCTTCCTGGAGCACCTGGGTGTCAGTCAGTTATGCGTTCAACTTCAGCTCAGGTTGTGACCTCAGGTTGTGACCTCACAGTTCGTGAGTTTGAGCACCGCATTGGGTTCTTGACTATCAGCTTGGAGCCTGGAGCTGTGTCTCCTGCTCTCAAAAATAAATAAACATTAAAAAAAAAAAAAAGAGAAGGCCCTTCCTATTTCAAAGTTTTATGGTTTGTAACCTCTGATGTACAGCTTAGCAAGAGAAAAGGATACAAAGAATAATGGAAATGAAGAGAACTGAAGAGTCCGTTAGTGGATCCAAGCATAAATGGGAATTTGGAATATGGGGAACGAACAAATCCATAGTGGAATAAAAGTTAGAAATCTTTTTCAGAAATTTCTAGGGGCACCTAGGTGGCTCAGTCAGTTAAGCGTCCAACTCTTGATTTTGGCTCAGGTCCTGATCTTATAGTTTGTGTGTTTGAGCCCTGCGTTAGGCTCTGCACTGATAGTGTGGAGCCTACTTGGGATTCTCTTTCCCTGCCCCTCCCCCTGCTGTGCGCGCGCGCTCTCTCTCTCTCTCTCTCTCTAAATAAAAAAACTTTAAAAATTTTCTTAATGTTTACTTTTAGGAGGGAGAAAGGGAGGGAGGGAGGGAGAGAGAAGGAGGGAGGGGGGGAGAGAGAGAGAGAGAGAGAGAGAGAGAGAGAGACAGAAACAGAAACAGAGACAGAGTGTGAGCGGGGGAGGGGCAAAGAGAGAGGGAGACACAGAATCTGAAGCAGGCTCCAGGCTCCGAGCTGTCAGTACAGAGCCCGATGCAGGGCTTAAAACCATGAACTGTGAGATCATGACCTGAGCCTAAGTCAGACACTTAACCCAGGTGCCCAAAAATAAGCTTAAAAAAAAAAAGAAAGTCTTAAAAAAAAAAAAGAAACTTCTAGATCACACCTCAAGATCATAAAAGCCATATATGAATGACCCAATGCAAATATCATCCTCAATGGGGAAAAACTGAGAGCTTTATCCCTAAGGTCAGCAACAAGACAGGGATGTCCACTCTCACCACTGTTATTCAACATAGTATTGGAAATCTTAGCCTCTGCAATCAGACAACACAAAGAAATAAAAGGCATCCAAATCAGCCAGTAGGAGGTCAAACTTTTGCTCTTCACAGATGACGTGATCTATATGGAAAACCCAAACATTCCACCAAAAAACTGCTAGAACTGATTTATGGATTCAGCAAAGTTTTAGGATAGAAAATCAATGCACAGAAATCGGCTGCATTCCTATACACAACAGTGAAGCAACAGAAAGAGAAATCAACAAATAGATCCCATTTACAATCGCCAAAAACCATAAAATACCCAGGAAAAAATCTAACTTAAAGAGGTGAAAAATCTATACGCTGAAAACTATACAAAGCTTATGAAAGAAATTGAAGAAGACACAAAAAAATGGAAAAAGATTCCATGCTCCTGGATAGGAACAACAAATATTGTTAAAAATGTCGATACTACCCAAAGCAATCTACATATTCAATGCAATCCCTATTAAATAACACCAGCATTCTTCACAGAGCTAGAACAAATAATCCTAAACTTTGTATGGAACCAGAAAAGACCCCGAATAGCCAAAGCAATCTTGAAAAAGAAAACCAAAGCAGGAGGCATCACAATCCCAGACTTTATTCAAGTTATACTGCAAAGCTGTAATCATCAAGACAGTATGGTACTGGCATAAGAACACACACTCAGATCAGTGCAACAGAATAGAGAACTCAGAAACGGACCCATAAATGTATGGCTAACTAATCTTTGACAAAGCACAAAAGAATGTCCAATGGAATAAAGACAGTCTCTTCAACAAGTAGTGCTGGGAAAACTGGACAGCGACATGCAAAAGAATGAACCTAGACCACTTTCTTACACCGTACACAAAAATAAACTCAAAATGGATGAAAGACCTAAATGTAAGACAAGAAGCCATCAAAATCCTCAAGGAGAAAGCAGGCAAAAACCTCTTTGATCTTGGCCGCAGCAACTTCTAACTCAACACGTCTCTGGAGGCAAGGGAAACAAAAGCAAAAATGAACTACTGGGACCTCATCAAAATAAAAAGCTTCTGCACAGCAAAGCAAACAATCAGCAAAACTAAAAGGCAACCGACAGAAAGGGAGAAGATATTTGCAAACAACGTATCAGACAAAGGGTTAGTATCCAAAATCTATAAAGAACTTATCAAACTCAACACCAAGAAAATAAATAATCCAGTGAAGAAATGGGCAAAAGACATAAATAGACACTTCTCCAAACAAGTCATCCACATGGCCAACTGACACGAGAAAAAATGCTCAACATCATTCATCATCAGGGAAATACAAATCAAAACCACAATGAGATACCACCCTACACCTGTCAGAATGGCTAACATTAACAACTCAGGCAACAACAGATGTTGGTGAGGATGCAAAAAAAAGAGACTCTCTTTTGCATTGCTGGTGGGAATGCAAGCTGGTGCAGCCACTCTGGAAAACAGTATGGGGGTTCCTCAAAAAATTAAAAATAGAACTACCCTATGACCCAGCAATTGAACTACTAGGTATTTATCCAAGGGATACAAGTGTGCTGTTTCAAAGGGACACATGCACCCCCATGTTTATAGCAGCACTATCAACAATAGCCAAAGTATGGAAGGAGCCCAAAAGTCCATCGATGGATGAATGGATAAAAAAGATGTGATATATATATATACATATGTATATACACACATATATATATATATACACACACACACACACACACACACACACACACACACATATATACACACACACACACACACACACAATGGAGTATTACTTGGCAATCCAAAAGAATGAAATCTTGCCATTTCCAACTACGTGGATGGAACTGGAGGGTAATATGCTAAGTGAAACTAGTCAGCCAGAGAAAGACAAATATCATATGACTTCACTCATATGAGGACTTTAAGAGATGAGATGAACATAGGGAAGGGAAACAAAAATAATATAAAAACAGGGAGGGGGACAAAACATAAGAGACTCTTAAATATGGAGAACAGAGGGTTACTGGAGAGGGTGTGGAAGGGTGGATGGGCTAAATGGGTAAGGGGCACTAAGGAATCTACTCCTGAAATCATTGTTGCACTATGTGCTAACTCATTTGGATGTAAATTAAAATAAATAAATAAATAAATAAATAAATAAATAAATAAATAAATAAATAAATAAGAAATTTCTAGATGACATAAGCAATAAAGAGAATTAGAAAACAACTTGAATAATAGGCTTAGATTATAACCTGAATTAAACAATACACATTCTTTTCAATCAAGTGTGGAACATTTAATTATAATTAACCATTATATTATTGTTATATTAACAAATAACTAGTCTTGTTCTGAGCCAGTATTTCCTAAATGTCCATATTGACGAGAACTACCTGCTTGTTACATCAGATTCCAGAGCCCCTATCTTAGACCTAATAAATCAACAGCTGGGCCAGAAGCCAAGAAGGACTTGAGAGTTTTCTGTTTATTCAGTGGGATATTAGGAACCTCTAGTGGAAAGTCATATGAATGACATGAAGCTTAGATTCTATATATGCAGCTGCAAGGGAATAGCTTAAGTCACCATCTTAACCTCATAAATGTGTACAGCCAGAGTAGCAACTTCAAATGCCTACAAGGGGAGGGGAGGTCAAGGAAACAAGACAAAGGTAAGTGGGCTAGGTGTATTCTTCCAACACAAACCTACTTTGCACATTCAAAATGTTTTCTTTGTCTTTCAACATGTGGCTTTCATTACCTAATTTGTGTTAGGGTACAAGAAAATTTCACTTTTACTCTCTACTATAACAAAAATAAAAGAACAAGTGTGAATATAAGTAACAAATGACAACTGCCCTCAATGTCAAGAGATAAAAAGAAGTGGCATGAATACAAGGGACTGGAAAATCCTTCTGCCCTAAGAGAATCATAGTCCAGTACTGCCAGATCTTTAGAATTCTCCAAATAAATCAGAGATGCAGATCATTATGTAAAACCTCCAGAACTTCAAATACTGGAAACTAATTAAGATGGAAATGCTGTAATGGCCTGTCACTGACAGACTAACCAATACATTTACTGCAGGCCAGGTGCAAGTAGGCAGGCTCCCCAGTTTTAAGCCTAATGTTATTAAAACAATGTAGTATTGGCACTGGATTAGATAAAAAGATGAACACTGGCAACAATAAAAAAAAATACCAGAAAGATGGGGCGCCTGGGTGGGTCAGTCGACTGAGCATCCAACTCTTGATTTCAGCTCAGGTCATAATCCCAGGGATGTGGAATCAAGCCCTGCATATTGGGCTCCACACTGAGCATGCGCATCCTCTCTCTCTCTCTCAAAAATAGATATAGGGGCACCTGGGTGGCTCAGTCAGTTAGCATCTAAATCTTGATTTAGGCTCAGGTCATGATCTCATGTGGGATCCAGCCCTCCTGCATCAGGCTCTGCATTGACACTGCAGAGGCTGCTTGAGATTCTTTCTCCCTCTCTTTCTGCCCCACCCTGCCACTTGCTCTTTCTCTCTCAAAAATAAATAAACATTAAAAAAAAAAAAAAAAATATATATATATATAAGAGGGGCGCCTGGGTGGCTCAGTCAGTTAAGCGGCCGACTTCGGCTCAGGTCACGATCTCGTGGTCCGTGAGTTCGAGCCCCGCGTCGGGCTCTGTGCTGACCGCTCAGAGCCTGGAGCCCGTTTCGGATTCTGTGTCTCCCTCTCTCTGACCCTCCCCCATTCATGCTCTGTCTCTCCCTGTCTCAAAAAATAAATAAAACGTTAAAATAAATAAATAAATAAATAAATAAATGGTGACATTTCAGATTTACAGGTACAGGAAGAATTATTCAATAAATGATACCAAGAAATTTAATGAATTTGAAAAATGTTAAAAACAATCAAAAGATTAATGGCATAAGAGTACTAGGGCAGGAATTGTGGACATAATCCTTTCTTCCACTCCAGTATAAACAAAGCTAAAATCTAAAAAACAAAATCAGGAAACAATCCTTATATACAAAAGAACATGATTATCTGTAATATAAAATTATGAAAATGATGAATATTCCAAAAGACAAAGCATCAAGGGACAATCCTAAAAAGATCAAGAACAAGAAAAATATTCAACCTCACTAATAACAAAATATTTTTTTAAATATAGGAAACTTGGGTTAGAGTTCCAAAAATCATTCATATTTAGGGCTGGTAATATTATGAAGGTAAATACACATTATTTCTGGTGGGAATGTAAACTAAACAGCAATTGGCAATATCTACCTACCAAAAGGCTTAAAATTCTGCCTCCAATTCTACTTCTAGCAATTTCTAAAACAAATAATCAGACATACGCAAAAGGATGTACACAGAAGAAACCTGATGAAAGCATTGTTGATAACAAGCTTTGGAGAGCAACTAAATTTCCACTTAGGACTGATTAAATTATGATCATAATAAAATGACATAAGTTTATACGTACTGATAAAATATGCCATGCATGTGTTAAATAAAATTTTTATAAAAGCACAGTTTTATATTAATGAAATTTTATACCCTACTCACGTATATAAATAATATACACATGGGGTATCTGTGCAGTGTTTGTATATATACAGAAAGTCTGTAAGGTAAGTCTCACTAAACTGCTAATCAACATTATCTCTGAAGGGTGATTAAATAGTGACTGTTTTTGAAGTTTCTGCACTGTGTATTTTTTATACAAGTAAAAGTATTTCCATTTTGAAAAAGAAAAGTAACAAAGATAAGCTTTTTATAAAATTTTTTCTAGATATGTATACATTTTTTAAATATTTATTTTGAGAGAAAGAGAGAGAGCACAAGCGGCGGGGGGGACAGAGACAGAGAATCCCAAGCAGACTCCATGCTGTCAGCCCAGAGTCCAACTTGGGTTCCATCTCAGCAACCGTGAGATCATGACCTGAGCCAAAATCAAGATTCAGATGCTTAACTGACTGAGCCCCTCAGGTGCCTTGATATATGTATTTTTTTACCTGGGCTATATTATATTCTATTTCTATCCACAGAATGGTAACTTTTCAATGAAACACGAATATATTATCACCAAAGCTAAAAATCCCTACAATCAGAGAAAAGAGTCATCCATAGGGAAAAAGAGGTTCTTGCTTATAGTAAGAATGATCCTGGATCCAATGTGTAATAGCTTACAGCAAAATCACAAAGTATTTCCACTGACTTTTCAATTTAATGCTATACTTAGAACATCTTCACAGTTATATACACAAAAGAACGGGTATTTAACTCTGTGGTTTATAATATTAAATACAGAAATATTATCTACCAGAAGACATAAAAATTACCGTGATTTCGGCTGAGCCTTTCACAAAGGGAAATTCCAGCGTTCTAACTTTCCCAATAAAGAGTGGTGTATCTGTATCTTCCTCATTAGAACCTTTAATTGTAGCTACTACAGTGCCAACCAAATCAATTCCAGTTTGATTATTGTAGTCATCCTTCAAGTAAACAAAAGATAAATTAGAAGAACTGGTAAGGAGATTAAATCCAGAAAAGGAAATGAATGTATCAGAAATGCAATATAAACTCTAAATATCTAATTATCATCATCCTTCTTACTCCAAACACAGAATTCAGTTCTCGGATTAAGAGCTCCACAGGCAGAAAATAATCTGAGAAGCTGTAAAAGAACCAGAGGCTTCCATCTAATATAATGATTTATAACTTTCTATATTAAAAGGACTCCCATTTTAAAATTTCACCTTGTCTTTTACTTTTATTCATCTATTGATCTAGGAAGAGAAGAATGATTCACCCGTCTAAAACAGCAAAAAACTTTCTGAAAGGAGTTAAGTATCCCACCAGCAAAATTTTCCATAAAGGTGAAGTCGGCTACTGTGTTTTACATATTTTTGTTAATATTCTCAGCAGCTCTATTGCTGCTTACTCTCTCGGTAGTAAGAAGCTTTAAAGAGCTCATTGTGATCAATCATCAGAGCAGATCTCTCAAAAATAATTATTTCCTTCTGTCCCAATAGTGAAATGGACACTGAGGAATCAATTTACTTCACACATATTCATAATACATACATACATGAAAGAAAGGTATGTATTAGGAAAGGTAGGCAAATTCCTGCATTTTTGAGTCAGTCCTACTTAGTATATCTGGATATATTTTACGTATAATGTTACACATTCTCTGTATTCAAATACAAAGGTGTTTATAAACATTTCATTCACCCACACAAATTTTCCATATTATCTTAAACTGAATAATTAAGGTCTAACTCTATAAGTAACTATTCTGCACACTGAAACTAGAAATAATTTTTCTTATTCTTTGCAATTTCGGAAGTAAATAAACATTACCGTAATAATAAGATGTAAATCTTTGGCCAAGGTCCTACTGGCAACTGAACGAACATTTGAAACAGCTGGTGTAGCTGGCTGGATTTTAGGAACTAACTTCACAGGTTCATTAGGTAGAACATCAACTATAATCTTACAAAACAAAAGCAGCATTGTGATGAATAATATATTGATGGTTTAGTATTTAAGAGTAAGACAAGAAATAATGCTAGTATATACTAAATAAAATGAAATGTTACCTTCTAAAATAGATTTTCTTATCTCCTAAACTTGGAATCAACTTACTTTTTAAATTCAGAAAAGATAAATTTTTGCATGTTAACAGTCATCTAAGAACAAATTTAGGGGGATTTAAAAATACAGACAATTTTGGGGGCACCAGGGTGGCTCAGTCAGTTAAGCGTCTGACTCTAGATTTCGATTCAGGTCATGATCTCAGGGTTTCATGAATTTAAGCCCTGCATGGGGTCTGTGCTGACAGCGTGGAGCCTGCTTGAGATTCTCCCTCTTCCTCTTCTCCTCCCTCACTCAACTCTCTCACAATAAATAAACTTTAAAAAAAAAAAAGCAGATTTTTAAAAATTTAGTACACTAAGATATTGAATGGAGATGATGTATATCAAAATTACTTTAAATTTCATTATTCAGAATTACTAGTATCTAAAATGTTATTAACTGAAAAATTTTCATGTATGGTTGATAGAAGTAACCTTATCATGATAGACACTAAAATGCTTACTGGAGTCTTTGAAATAAAGAGAAATGGAAAAAGGAACTTCTACATCAGGTCATATTAATGAACATAATTTAAATATATTCTTTTCTAATAGTCCTGAAAATTGCACTATTTATACTTTGCATCCAATAATTAATTCACTTTTAAAACAAAACCTTTTCATTCCTACACTAGGCAAGAAAATGTAAAGCTAACTATAGTATACAAAAAGAGTTAAGCAAACCTGTTCACTGTTAAGAATATTTGCTTTATCCATCATAAAACCAAACTGGATACAATAGGTCCCCACTTTGTTAGGAATTGCTTTATCCCTAAGTTAGAAAGAAAGAGAAGATCACTGACAACTTTTAATTAAAAAGAGAAGGAATTCAAAGCATCAACATTTTCTGTTCCTTCCACAAAATGCATACAAAAACAATTGCTATTACTAAATTTGCCTTCATTCAACAAATATTTCCCATAATATCAAGCTTTACTTCAGGTCTGTCTTACCTGGGTATTCTTTCTCAAAATACCCAGAAACGAAGCTCTGGATATGGCAAAAGTTCACAAGAACAGGAATATAAAGCTGACAAACTAGTAAACACAAAAATGTTGAGTTATGTGTCAAGTGAATTTTGCCTTGTTTCTACAAAATCCAACTCACAGTTTTATATTTCAAAATTATAGGATATCCTGATCTTTTTATATTACTGTTTTCCTTTCAAGCACCATTCTAAATATTTTACATATAACACAAGGCATTCACTATGACTTACTTATCAATAAAGAGCTCAGTACTTAATAAGAGGTACACATACTAGTATGCTTTGATCACACCTAATGAAAGCAAAAACATGAATAACATTTTCTGGTATAACTTGCATGATATGTGCAACACGGCTCTAGATCTCTAAGGTGGCTTTTGCATGTCATTCACATTCTCAAAATACTGGATAACGGAGTAAAAAAGAACAAAGGCTTTGAATATGTATCTGTACTGAAATCCCAGAACTGCAATATATATGAAAACTTGCAGAAAATAATCTATGTCACGTTTCTCCAAGAGAAGAATTCCTAATAAAGTCATAGTAAGACTGAAACAAGACCTCTGCTTCCAAATGGCAGACAAACTCTTCCTGATGAAGACAAGCATATCTTATTTTTATTTTATTTTTTAAAGTTATTTTTTAATTCCAGTATAGTTAACACACAGTGTTGTATTAGTTTCAGGTGGACAATATAGTGATTCAAAATTCAACACATTACTCAGTGCTCATCATGGTTAGTGTACTCTTAATCCCCTTTAACTATTTCACCCATACTCCCCATCTGCCTCCCCTCTGGTAACCACCTGTTTGTTCTATGTTTAAAGGTCTGTTTTTTTCGTTTGACCCTTTCCCCCCTTTTCTTCATTTGTTTTGTTTCTTAAATTCCACATATGAGTGAAATCATATGGTATTTGTCTTTCTTTGACTTATTTCACTTAGCATTATACTCTCTAGATCCATATGTCTTGATATTTAAACAAGTGTATTTTAAAAGGCATTTGCTTGAAGATGTTAAAGAGATAACAAACAAAAGTGAAAAATAACTCAACAGGATATAAGATAGCATGGAGATCCTGGGAAGGGAGTTTCACATTTAAGGCTGCTTTAATCAATCCTGGGAACACATCCTAGGCATAGAGGTGAACCTAGTCAGATAGGCTTCCAAGGGAAAAACCACTCAGCTTTGAATCATGTCAATCTCTGAATGTGGACTTAAATGATAAAAAGACTGCTACTGGCCCAAATAACAGAAGCAAATGTAAACCCAACCTGGAGAAAGAAAACGCCTGACACTTCAAATTATTTCCATAAATATTCATAAACAAAATGTATGGTAAACAATAAAAAACAGGTACATAAAGAGGCAAGAAAACTAGAATGAAAACCGACAGAAGCAAAAGACCACTGAAACAGACCAAAAGGAACTTGAGACAGACTTTTAATAAACTCTGGTTACTGCTTCTTAGGATAATAAAAGACAAGACTGGGAATTCCAACATAGAACTGGACTTCAAAAAGCAAAAACAAAACTAAACTAATAATGCCAAACAGAAATTATTTATTCAAAGATGGGTTTAACAGCAAACTGGATACACTGAAGGTATTTCAGAAGAAAATATCTAGAATGAAGGGAGACAAAAAAAAAAGAGTGGCAAATAGAGAAAAGAGGATGAAAGACTGAGAATGATGTAAGGACTAATATGCCAGAAAAAAGAAGAAGGAAAGAATGAACAGAAGCCTTATTTGATGAAATGGCTGATAGTTTTTATAGGCTTTGATTTTATGGTCTTTGAGTTTGAAAAATTAAGTAGAATAAATAAAAAGAAATCCATGAATAGGCATGTCATAGTAAAATTGTTGAAAACAAAACTTAAAGCAACCAAAGAAGAGTGGAAATGATTACTTTTCAAGATAAAAATAAGGCTGACAGCTTAACTCAACGTAAACAACAGGACAGTGAAGGCTGGCTTGAAAGTACTGCAAGAAAGAACTGCCCATCTAGAATATCATTTCTAAGAAAAATACTCATCTAGTACGAAGGTGGAGTAAATATATTTTCAGGTAAAAAAGAGACAATTCATCGCCAGATGTACACTAGAGGAAATACTAAAGTAACTTCCTCAGATGCAAAACCTGAGTGGAAGATTAACAGAATAAATGAGTTAGTAAATCTAAATGAACACTATATAAACTAATACTGTATTCATAGGCTTGACATATACAATAATGAAGGCATTTAAGTTGAGAGAAATGGTGTTTAAGTGTTCTAAGATCCATGCAGGCCAAAGAGAGGGCAAAAAATGCAAAGTGTCATCACACATTGCTATAGGATGCCAACTATGCATGCTGAAATCGCTTTTAAAAAACCCACTTACAGAATAGTAAGATCGTATAACTACCAAGTTAATGAGAAAAAACAATAACTAAAAACACTTAATAAATTCTAAAGAAAAAGGAACAAAAAGTAGGAGGATCAAATAAACAGGTTGAGTCAAAAGCAAGTGCTTTCAGTTATTATTTGTAAGATCTAAACTTTTCATTTAAAAGATTATTTTAAAAAACAACTATAATGCCATCTATAAAAGATCACTTAAAATATAAAGATACAAAAGTAATGAAAAAAGATATTTATCCAAAAACTCTCATGATCCCTAAGGTGGCTTTTGCAGGTGACTTATATGGAAAGTTGGTATACTGTTATTAAAGTAGATTGCCAAGCAAAAAGCATCACTAGAGAAAAAAGGTGAATACTTCATAATGTTAGCAAATTCAATTGGCCAAAAAAACATAATAATGTAAATATGTATGTAAATATTAACATAGCCTAATAAAATGTGTGAACACTAACAGAACTAGGAGGCAAAGTAATTCCGTACTCATAATGGGAGATTTGCAACACTGCTTAAAAAATACACCTACACAGGGGTGCCTGGGGGACTCAGTTGGTTAAGCGACCAACCCTTGATTTTGGCTCAGGTCATGATCTCACAGTTTGTGAGATCAAGCCCTGTGTTGGGCTCTATACTGACAGCAAGGAGCCTGCTCAGGATTCTCTCTCTCTCCTCTCTCTCTCTCTCTGTTCCTCCCCCACTCGCGCTCTATCAAAATAAACATTTAAAAATATATATACAGTAAAACCTTATTTTGTGAACATAATTCATTCCAGAAACATGCTTGCAATCCAAAGCACTCGTATATCAAAGTGAATTTTAAGAACCATTGGCTCAGTTGTGATTATTCGGCATCACGTACTACTTGTATTGCAAAACATCACCTGTTTATCAAGTTAAAACTTATCAGAAATGTTTGCTTGTCTTGCAGAACACTCTCCAAAAAAGTTACTTGCAATCCCAGGTTTTACTGTATATAGAAAAATTAAAAATATAGAAAAAAATTAAACGTAGAAAAATGAAACACAAGGATTACCAAATTTTGAATTAATGAACATAACACTGTACTTCACATGCAGTGTTTATTATTTTCTAGTGTACATATTTACCAAAATTGACCATATGCACATACAACAAAAACAATTATCAATTAGTTTCAAAGAAATGGAATTATATAAGGTAGGCTCTCTGATCACAGTGGAATTAAGCCAGAAATCAGCAACAGAAAAAGAATAAGAAAATCCCCAAATTCAGAAATTAAAAATATACTTCTAAAGAATAGCCATGGGTAGAAGATGAAATCACAATCGAAATTAGAAAATATCTTGATCCAAATAATAATAAAAATACAATGTAAAAAAACTTGCAAAATTTATACCTCTACATGTATAAACACATATATTTAAACTAAGTATTTATAGTCACATATATGTATATACAGGCTGAAAATAAGCATGTTAAGCAGCAATCCTAAGAAGTTTTAAAAAGGCAAAAGTTGGTTCTTCAAAAACACCTACAATATTTACATCTCCTGGTAAGATTACTTGAGTAACAAAAAATAATGTGAACAATGGGAGATCACTATAGATCCTACAGGCATTAAAATTGAATTATGAACGAATTGTTAAATTAACATAAAGAATGACAAATTGAAAACTGTAAGTTACCAAAACTGACCAAAGACAACAAGGGAATATAAATATTCATTTAACTGCTGAATTTGAAGAAACTGAATCCATACTACAACCTTCCTCCCCAAAACTACAGGCACAGATGTCTACACTAATGAAATCTACCAAACATTTAAGGAAGAAATAATGACTCTCACACAAGATCCAGAAAATAAACCAAGACTTAGGGCCCACTTCTCCCTGCTACTTTAGTGAGGCATTCATGACCTAGATACTAAACCTAAAAAGAACATTTAAGAAAGTGTAGGCAACCCTGACTCATTAATGTAGATGAAAAAATTCCAAACAAAATATTAGCAAAACAAAACGGTCAATACATAAAAGAGGTTATGCATCATGATGAAAATGGATTTACTCCAGTGATACAAGACTGGCTGGCTGAACATTCAGAAAATTAATGTTCTGTAAAATTCAGCACATTAAAAAGGAAAGGAAAAATATCACATATTACCTCAATAGATGATAAAATCTAATGTCAATCCATAATAAATAGAAATTCTCCTACTAATGATTAGAAATGAACAAACTGCTAAATCTATCTACCAATGAAATTAGGAACTGGGGATGAATTAGAATGACCACTCTCATCATATCTAAAATTTTACTGTAAGTCCAAGCCAGTTAAATATGGCAAGAAAAAGAAAATGCACAATGACTGAAAAGTAATAAACCTATCATTATTCACAGGCGTTGATGTGCATCTATTCTGAAATCCCAAAGAATCTATAAACAAAACTGGAGATTAAGGAATTTAGGAGAGATGTTGGCTACAATGTCAATAAACACAAGTGAACTGGATTTCTGTAACCAACAACAAACGTAAAAAACGTTAAAGGATGTTGTCTACGATAGCATCCAAAATATCAATGATCTTTATCTAGACATTATGCAAAATGAAATAAATCAGACAGACAATTACATATACTCTATTATTTCACTTATATGTAGAATCTAAAAAACTCAAACTCGTAGATACAAAGAACAGATTGGTTGTTGCCAAAGGTAGGAGCTGGGAGATGGAGGAAATGGATCAAGGTGGTCAAAAGGCACAAAGTTTCAGTTAAAAGATAAGTAAATCCTTGGGAAGAAATGTGTAGCATGGTGGCTACAGTTAACAATACTGTAGCGTATATTTGAAAGTTGCTAAGAGAGTAAATCTTAGAAGTTTCCACCACAAGAAAAAAACTTTGTAGTTATTTAAGGTAATGCATGTTAACCAAACTACCATGGGAAACATTTGGGTGGAGATATATATCTACCTTGAATCAGTGTTATATACCTGAAACTAATACAATGCTATATGTTAATTATATCTCAATAAAATTGAAAAAAAAATCACCTATTTAGGTATTCATCTAAGTAAAGATATAGGACACTTTGATTCAAAATAGTGCAAAATGATACAGAGAAACTAAAGAAAAAATAGAGGAATATGACATATTAGTAGACTGCAAGATTTTCCCAAATTTCTACCAAAAAAATCCCCACAGCTTTTGTTATTAAAATTGTATTTGGTATTTGAACTTGGTAATATGATTCTGAAATTCATATGGAAAATTAAGGGCCAAGATATTCAAAAAGAACAAAGTTACAGGGCTTGTTCTATAAGATATCAAACTTATCAAGAAGTACGGTATGGTAAAATATAGACAAACAGGTGAAGAAATCAAAATAGGGAGTCAGATGCACACAAATATGGACATATGATTTAAAATAAAGATGGCACAGTGGAACAATGATCTCAATAAAAAATACAGACACAACTATTTATTCATACATAAATTAAAAAAAAAAACCTGACCTGTACTTATACCTCATACATTAAAAATATTAACTCCAAGAATAACTGTACAAAATTATAATAAAAAAGAGTGGACAAAGTTGGGGCACTTGGCTGGCTCAGTCAGAAGAGCATGCAACTCTTGATCTCAGGATCATGAGTTTGAGTCCCACATTGGGTGAAGAAAAGGCTTAAATGAATTAAAAACAAGGAAAGAGTTAGGGTTCCCAAGACCACCCCCAGGTTTGATGATTAAGAGAACTCACAGGACTCTGTTAATAGTCACACTCACAGCTATGATTTATTACAGTAAAAGGATACAAAGCAGTATCAGGAAAGGGAAAAGATGAATAGGCAACATCCAAGAGAGAACATACACAAACTTTCAAGGGTTCTTTTGCAGTGGAGTCACAAAGGACTTGCTTAATTGCCCAGCAACAAGTTATGATAACACACACAAAATGCTGTTAACCAAAGTAATCTTATTAGAGACTCAGCAACCAGTTTTTTATTGGGGGCTGGTCACCTAAGGGTCCTCTGCTTAGTACATCTAAAACTTCCATATTCCCAGAAGGAAAGCAAAGGTTTAGCATAAACCGTATTTGTAGAAGTAATCACCACCACAATAAATCTTGCTACCATCACTTACCATGCAATATTGCTACATATTAACTACATCCTCCTAAATTATAGATTGTATCCTCATGTTTTTATAACTGGAAGTCTGCATCTTTTAATCACTTTTCCCTATTTTGCCCATTCCCCTATATAGCTAAGACTTCTTTTTATTGAGATGAAATTCATTTCAAACAAAATCAACCATTTTAAGTGTACAATTGATTGGCATTTAGTACATTCCCATTGCTGTGCAATTACTATATCTATGTAGTTTTTTTTTTTTTTAATGTGTGACTATATTTAAAAGAATTACTAAAACTTTCCTTCTGATACCCTGGAATGCTAAAATAAGATTCAATTAAAACAAGTTATTTAAATATTTTGGAATACAAATAGCCCAATTACCACATATTTTAATAGATTCATACACTAAAAGATAATTTAGTAGTCTGAAAAGAAGGCAGTATGTGCTTTCTTGGATGTTTAAATGAGTCCCATGCAATAACATGAGTGTACCTTAAAGACTTAAAGTAAAGTTACACAGTATGAGATAAAGACAGTGATGGTATATTTTGTTGTTTGTCATAACATAATAAGCAAACTCAAGACTATTTAGAAACATAGAGGGGCACCTGGGTGGCTCAGTCAGTTAAGCGGCCAACTCTTGATTTTGGCTCAAGTCACGGTCTCATAGTTCAGGAGATCAAGCCCCGCATCATGCTCCAGGCTGACACCTCAGAGCCTGCTTGGGATTCTTTTTTCCCCTCTCTCAGCCCTTTCTTCTCTCTCTCAAAATAAAAATACATTAAAAGGGAAGGGGCACCTGGGTGGCTCAGTGGGTTACGCTTCTGACTTCAGCTCAGGTCATGATCTCAAGGTTCATGGCTTCGAGCCTTGCGTTGGACTCTGTGCTGACAGCTCAAGAGCCTGGAGCCTGCTGCCGATTCTGTGTCTCTCTGTCTCTGCCCCTCCCTTACTCACAGTCTGTCTCTCTCTCTCTCTCTCTCAAAAATAAACAAACATTAAAAAAAATTTAAAAAGAAACATACAGCAATATAACATTGCCTTTACAACAAGTGCACAGTCACAAGATCTTTAACAAAAGTGGAGTGTCTACGAAAGATTTAAAAAAACAAAATGGTCCTTCAATACAGTTAGTTTGGACATATTATTATAATAATCATTTTGACTCTACTGATGATGAGTTAAGGAATTTTAAAAATAAACCTTTTCCAAATCCTTCTCAGGATTTTGAGAAGACAAGGGAAGTAGGAAGCACCAGGAATTGGTCTCCCCTTCCAGACAACAACTGTACTAGCAGAATAGGTCTGATGTAAGTTTGGAACTCTCAAAGTTACTGAAGACTAAGATAGTAAATTACAGTGAATTTCGATCAATTTCAGCTCTTAGCACAGAAGTAACTACTCATTCCCCCCTTCCCAGCCCGATGGCAGGCAGATGTATGTCCTTAGAGCAGTCTATACACAGCTTTTAGGAGCCAGCGTGGGCAAAAAGGACCCTACCCCTCCAAATACTGGGGATCTGTGCTCTGCTGCCTCTGATCACAGAGGAGCAGACAAAAATGCAGACAGCCATTGTTCCTGCCCCAGCCCATACTTTGCAAGCCCCTCATTCTCCAGTTTAAGTAATGCCCAAGGGACTTAAAGGGCCAGCACTCTTTCCTTCTCTTCACTTTCTTTTTCCCTTTTAGGGAACCAGACATTAAAGGACATTCATAAACAACTGCACATATGGGGAAAATTAGAAAGTGACCACACATGCTCAGGGAAAGAATCAGAAAAAGACATGACAAGACTTCAAGTATACACCTAAGACCAATCTGTGACCAACAGCCTGTAACAACTGAAAAAATAAACAAAAATAAAACCCAGCAAACCCCGGGTGAAGAAAGAATATGAATTCCAGAGCTACCACATTATTAGCTTCAAATGTCTAGTTTTAGCCAAAAAAACCACAAGGCAAAGAATCAAGGAAGTATGGGCCATTCAAAGGGAAAAAAATAAAAACAAAAACAAATTTTACTGAAAAATACCTGATGGCAAATATACTAGACAAGGACTTAAAAAACACCTGTCTTACAGATGCTCAAAGAACTGAAGGAAGATGTGGAGAAAATTCAGAAAGTGATGTATGAATAAAATGGAAATATTGATAAAGAAATAGAAAACCTAACAAGAAACCAAAAACAAATTCTGGAGCTAGAACAATAATGAAGTGAAAACTTCACTACAGGTATTCAAAGGCAGATTTGAGCAGGAAGAAGAATTAGTGAACTTGAAGACAATGGATATTACAGTCTGAGGAACAGAAAGTAGAAAAGATTGAATAAAAGTGAACAGAACCTAAGGGACCACTGGGACACTAGCAAGTGTCCTCTCTTTCACCAGAGGAAGAGAGAATATTTTGAAGAATGGCTGAAAACTTAACAAGTTTGATGAAAGACACAAATATATATATAGAATATGCTCAAGATATTCTGCATAAAATGGATTCAAAGATACACACAACAAGACACATTATCATCAAACTTACAAAAGACAAAGAGAATACAAAATAGAATATGGAGAGCAGCAAGAAAGAAGAGAATCATTACATACAAGGGATCCTCAGTAAGCTGATCAGATTTCTCATCAGAAAGTCTCCCCAGAGCCAAAGCATAAGAGACTCTTAAAAACTGAGAAAAAACTGAGGGTTGATGGGGGGGTGGGAGGGAGGGGAGGGTACCTTTTGGGATGAGCACTGGGTATTGTATGGAAACCAATTTGACAATAAATTTCATATATTGAAAAAAAAAAAAAAAAAAGAAAGAAAGTCTCCCCTTCCATTTTTCTCTTTGCATGGGATCAGGCTTTCCCCACTAACTCTTTTCCTTTTTTTCTAGGGTTACTTCAACAAACAAATCAAAAGGACACCTGGTGGAAGGGTTTGCAGAGGACTGACCAGTGTGATAGAGCAGCCAAAACGCAACAACAGATAGCATGCAACATACATCAGAAACACTTCCTGAAGTGGTCAGGCCCTGGACAGTGTATGACCCCTTTTTAATATAGTACTTGCAGGTGCAGGACACATAACAAGCTATTAAAACACACAAAAGACAAATACTTAGCCAAAATGATGAAAGGAAAGAATTCTTCCTTAAAGAAAAAGCAAGAAGAAATGACAGCCACAGAATTGTTCAAAACAGATATAAACAATGAATCTGAACAAAACTTTAGAATAACAGCCATAAGATTAATAGCTGGGCTTGAAAAAAGCATAGAAGACAGTAGAGAATCTATTGTTGCAGAGATCAAACAACTAAGACATAGTCACGATGAATTAAGAAATACTGTAAATGAGATGCAAAATAAACTAGCTACAGTGACAGTGAGGACAGAAGCAGCAGAGAGAACAGGTGAAATAGAAAATAAATGTATGGAAAAAGATGAAGCTGAAAAAAAGAGGGAAAGGAAATTACTAGACCACAAGAGAGAATTAGATAGCTAAGAGATTCCATGAACAAAACACTATCCATATCATAGGAGTTCCAGAAGAGGAGCAGGAGAAAGGGGCAGAAGTTTTATTTGAACAAATTATAGCCGAGAACTTCCCTAATGCAGGGAAGGAAACAGGCATCCAAGTCCAAGAGACACAGAGAACTCCCTTCAAAATCAACAAAAACAGGTCAACACCATGACATATAGTGAAACTGGCAAAACACAAAGATAAAGAGAGAATTCTGGAAGCAGCTAGGGACAAATGGGCCTTAACCTACAAGGGCAGACACATAAGGGTAGTTGCAGACTTGTCCAGTGAAACTTGGCAGGCCGGAAGGGAGTGGCAGAAAATATTCAATGTGCTGAATAAGAAAAATATGCAATCAAGAATCCTTTATCCAGCAACGCTGTCATTCAAAGTAGAAGAGATAAAGGCTTTCCCGGATAAAAACTAAAGGATTTCATGACCACCAAACCAGCCCTGTAGGAGATCCTAAGGGGAATTCTGTGAGTGGAAAGGAGCAAAGACTACAAAGGACCAGAGACATCACCACAAACATGAAACCTACAGATAATACAACAGCGCTACCTCCATATCTTTCAATAATCACTGTGAGGGGCGCCTGGGTGGCTCAGTCGGTTAAGCAGCCGACTTCGGCTCAGGTCATGATCTCGCAGTCCGTGAGTTCGAGCCCCGCATTGGGCTCTGTGCTGACAGCTCAGAGCCTGGAGCCTGTTTCAGATTCTGTGTCTCCCTCTCTCTCTCTGCCCCTCCCCTGTTCATGCTCTGTCTCTCTCTGTCTCAAAAATAAACGTTAAAAAAAAAAAATTAAAAAAAAAAATAATCACTGTGAATATAAATGGACTAAATGCCCCAATCAAAAGACACAGGATATCAGAATGGATAAAAAAATGAGATCCATTTATGTGCTGCCTACAAGAGACTCATTTTAGGCATGAGGATACCTGAAGATTGAAAATGAGGATGGAGAACCATCTAAGAGCCACCCAGGAGCCCCAAACAAACTAGATTTTAAAACAGACTGTAACAAGAGATGAAAAAGGGCACTCTATCATAATTAAGGGTCTATCCATCAAGAAGAGCTGAAATTTGTAAATGTTTATACCCCCACTATGAAAGCACCCAAATATATAATTATCACAAACATAAATAAATGTATAGATAATAGGGAACTTTAATACTCCACTTACAACAATATACAGATCATCTAGGCAGAAAATTAACAAGGAAACAATGGCTCTGAAGGACACGTTGGACCAGATGGACTTAACAGATATATTCAGAACATTTGATTCAGAACACACTCTTCTCAAGTACACATGATACATTCTCCAAAACAGATCACATATTGGGTCACAAAACAGTTCTCAACAGGTACAGAAAGACTGAGATCATACCATGCATATTTTCAGGTCACACTATGAAACTTGAAATCAACCACAAGAAAAAATTTGTAAAGCCCCCAAAAACACAGAGGTTAAAAAACTAAAGAATGAATGGGTTAACAAGCAAATTAAAGAAGAATTTTAAAAATACATGGAAGCCAATGAAAATGAAACACAACAGTCCAAACACTTTGGGATGTAGAAAAGCACTTCTTAAGAGGAAAATACATTGCAATTCAGGCCTATCTTAAGAAGCAAGAAAGGTCCCAAATACACAACCTAACCTTACACGTAAAGGAGCTAGAAAAGGAACAAAAATAGAGCCTAAAGCCGGCAAAAGAAGGGAAATAATAAAGATTAGAGCAGAAATAAACAATATAGAATCCAACAAAAACAAAACCCCCCCAGCAGAATCAATGAAACTAAAAGCTGACTTTTTGAGAGAATAAACAAAATTGATAAACCACTAGCCAGACTTATCAAAAAGAGAAGACCCAAATAGATAACATCATGAATGTAAGAGGAGAAGTCACAACCAATACCACAGAAATACAAACAATTATAAGAGAATACTATGAAAAATTCTATGCCAAAAAACTGAACAATCTGGAAGAAATGGCAACACTCACACACTACCAAAACGCAAATGGGAAGAAACAGAAAATTTGAACAGGCCCATAGCCAGAAAAGAAATCGAATCAGTTATCAAAAATCTCCCAAAAAGTAAGAGTCCTGGGCCAGATGCTTCCCAGGGGAATTCTACCAGACATTTAAAGCAGAGTTAATACTTATTCTTCTCAAACTGTTCTAAAAATACAAATGGAAGTAAAGCTTCCAAACTCATTCTAAGAAGCCAGCATTACCTTGATTCCAAAACCGGACAAAGACCCTAATAAAAAGGAGTATTACACGCCAACATCCCTGAGGAACATGTATGCAAAAATTCTCAAGGAGAACCTGGGTGGCTCAGTCAGTTAAGCGTCCAAGTTCAGCTCAGGTCATATCTCGTGGTTCATGGGTTTGAGTTCTTCATTGGGCTCTGTGCTGACAGCTCAGAGCCTGGAGCCTGCTTCTGATTCTATGTCACCCTCTCACTCTGCCCCTCCCCCACTCAGGCTGTCTCTCTCTCTCTCAAAAATAAACATTTAAAAATGTTTTTAAAAAATTCCCAACAAGCTACTAGGAAATCGAATTCAACAGTAAATTAAAAGAATTATTTACTATGATCAAATGGGATTTATTCCTGGGCTGCAGGGCTGGTTCAATATTCACAAATCCAAAAACGTGCACATTAATAAAGGATAAGAACCGTATGATCCTCTCAACAGATGCAGAAAAAGCATTTGACAAAATACAGCATCCTTTCTTGACAAAAACCCTCAAGAACGTAGGGATACAAGGAACATACTTAACATCATAAAAGCCATATGTGAAAGGCCCACAGCTAATTATCATCCTCAATGGCAACAACAGAGTGCTTTCCCCCTGAGATTAGGAACACAACAGGGATGTCCACTGTCACCACTGTTGTTTAGCATAGTGTTGGAAGTCTAGCCTCAGCAGACAACAAAGTGAAATACAAGGCATACAAATTGGAAAGGAAGAAGTCAAACTTTCACTCTTCCAAGATGACACAATACTTAGTCTACATGGAAAATCCAAAAGACTCCACCAAAAAAACTGCTAGAGCTGATCCATGAATTCAGCAAAGTCGCAGGATGTTAAATCAAAGTACAGAAATCGGGTGCATTTCTATACACCCATAATGAAGAGAAAGATTATATTAGGTAATTGATCCCACTTACAATTGCACCAAAAAACGTACAATACCTAGCAATAAACAATAGAAAGCTTATGAAAGAAATTGAAGACACAAAGAAATGGAAAAACATTCCATGCTCGTGGATTAGAACAAATATCGTTAAAATGTTGATACTATCCAAAGCCATCTACACATTCAATGCAATCCCTATCAAAATAACACCAGCATTCTTCTCAGAGCTAGAACAAACAATCCTAAAATTTGTATGGAACCACAAAAGACCCTGAATAGCCAAAGTAATCTTGAAAAAGAAAGCCAAAGCAGAAAGCATCACAAACCCAGACTTTAACTGGTATTACAAAGCTATAATCATAAGGACAGTTATGGTATCGGCACAAAAACAGACACATAGATCAATGGAATAGAGAACCCAGAAACAGACCCACAAATATGTGGCCAACTAATCTTTGACAAAGCAGGAAAGAATATTCAATGGAAAAAAAAGACAGTCTCTTTAGTAAATGGTGCTGGGAGAACTGGACAGCGACATGCAGAAGAATGAAAATGGACCACTTTCTTACACCATATACAAAAATAAATCCAAAATGGATGAAAGACCTAAATGTGAAACAGGAAATAATCAAAATCCTAGAAGAGAAAACAGGCAACAACCTCTTTGACCTCAGCTGCAGCAATTTCTTATTGACAGGTCTCCAGAGTCAAAGGAAACAAAAGCAAAAATGAATTACTGAGACGTCATCAAGATAAAAAGGCTTCTGCACAGCAAAGGAAACAATCAGCAAAATTAAAAGGCAACCAATGGAATGGGAGAAGATATTTGGAAATGATGTATCAGATAAAGGATTAGTATCCAAAATCTATAAAGAACTTACCAAACTCAACATCCAAAAAACCCACAAATGATCCAGTAAAGAAATGGGCAAAAGACAGGAATAGACGCTTTTCGAAAGAAGACATCCAGATGGCACACAGACATATGAAAAGATGCTCAACACTGCTCATTATCAGAGAAATACAAATTAAAACCACAATGAGATACCAACTGACACCTGTCAGAATGGCTAAAATTAACTCAGGAAACAAAAGATGTTGGCAAGATATGGAGAAAAGAGAACACTTTTGCACTGTTGGTGGGAATGTAAACTGGTGCAGTCACTCTGGAAAACATGGGGAGGTTCCTCAAAAAATTAAAAAATAGAACTACCCTATGACCCAGCAATTCCAGTACTAGGAATTTATCCAAATACAAAAATGCTGATTCAAAGGGGCACATGAACATCACTGTTTATAGCAGCACTATCAACAATAGCCAAATTATGGAAAAAGCCCAAATGTCCATCAACATATCTATGTATCTATGTATCTATCTATCTATCTATATGTATATGGAATACTACTCGGTGATGAAAAAAATGAAATCTTGCCATCTGCAACAATGTGGATGGAACCATAGGATATTAGGCTAAGTGAAATAAGTTAGAGAAAGACAGATATCACATGATTTCACTCATAGGTAAACTGGAGAAACGAAAAGATGATTATAGGGGAAGGGAAGCAAAAATAAGATATAAACAGAGAGGGAGGCAAACCATAAGAGACTGTTAAATACAGAGAACTGAGGTTTAATCGGGGTGTGGGGGTGAGGGGTGGGGAAAATGGGTGATGGGCATTAAGGAGGGCACTTGTTGGGATGAGCACTGGGTGTTATATGTAAGTCATCAATCACTGGATTCTACTACTGAAGCCAAGAGTACACTGTATTTTAACTAACTTGAGGGAAAAAAAAAGCAAACAATTTTCATATTTCACAGCAGAGGTCCAGAAAACAAAAGCAACAATTCAAGTGAATTCAATCCAAAGTAATTTAGTAAAACTGTAAAACAAAAACAAAAACAAAACTAGTTCAGTTACCTATTTTACTTCATACCTTTTAAGTTTTGAACTATAGAAATGTATATATTATAAAGTGCTCTGGCAACATAATGTAAATTTTTCTGATCCTAGTTTTGAAAGTTAATATAACCATCACAACAATCCTTCCCCAAACCATTTTACAAAGCTTACAAACAAAATACTTATTTTCTCAAAATAATTCCTGAGAAAAATTAAAACACTAACATTTTCTTTTCAATCATAAATTACTTTTTCCCCAGCTGAGCCAGACAAACACCATCAAGGCTGAAATCACTTTATAACAAATTATGCATAAAAATATGAAATGACTTGAGAAGTACCTGAAGTAGAAGCAGCCATCTTCTTTGTCATTATCTTTTATTTTATTACAACTAAATGTTTCTGCCTAGAAAGGAAGTAGGAGAGAAGGAGGGGAGGGAGAAATCAGGATGAAACCTTTATATTTCCACTAAACGCAAATACAGATCACATCTGGATTTATAAATACATACACACACAGCTATACATATGTATCTTTACAATGCATTAAAATTAAAACAAATTTTTTTTTACATTTATTTATTTTTGAGAGACAGAGCATGAGCAGGGGAAGGGCAGAGAGAAAGGGAAACAGAATCAGAAGCAGGCTCCAGGCTCCGAGCTGTCAGCACAGAGCCTGATGTGGGGCTTGAACTCACGAACCATGAAATCACAACCCGAGCCAAAGTCGGATGCTTAACCGACTGAGCCACCCAGGCGCCCCTACAATGCATTTAAGATTCAATAATGAGATTAGTCATGGGGACAACCATTAAAAAAAAATTTTTTTAATGTTTATTTTTGAGAGAGAAAGAGAGAGACAGAGTGTGAGCAGTGAAGGAGCATAGACAGAGGGAGACACAGAATCTGAAGCAGTCTCGAGCCTCTGAGCTGTCAGCACAGAGCCTGACTCAGGGCTTGAACCCATGAACCGTGAGATCATGACCTCAGCTGAAGTCGGACGCTTAACTGATTGAGCCACCCAGGCGCCCCTGTGACATACCATGTAAAAGGTACACAAAAGATCTCTGTGGGGGTGACATGGTAATAGCAGCTTGATGGGACTGACCGTATAAATTAAGGAAGCTAGTTAAAGCTCCATGTGGCTACTAAGCACTTGAAATATATCTGGATCAAACTGAAAGGTGGTGTAAGCATAAAATACACATGAAATTTCAAAGACTGGTAACATAAAAGAATGTAAAATCTCATTAATAAACTTTAAATACTGAGTACATGTTTAAGTGGTAACTTGATGTTAGGTTAAAACTACTTTAAAATTAATTTTACTTCTTTTTACTCTTTTAATGTATCCACTAGAAAAATATAATGTGTGACTTGTATTATATTTCTATTGGACTCTGCTGCTTAGACCCTCAACTATTCTCACCACTCTACCCTCCCTCCTGTATCCTGTAAGTATATCATCACATCTCTTTACTGTCTCATTTTATATATTATCTCTTAGTGGTATTTAACAGTGCCACTGTCCTTTAGAATTTTTTTAGATGTTTATTTAATTTTGAGAGAGAGAGAGAGACAGAGGGACAGAGAGAAGGAGAGGGAGGGAGGGAGACAGAGAGAGGGAGAGGGAGGAAGGTAGGGACGGATGGAGAGAGAGGGAGACAAAGAATCCAAAGCAGGCTCCAGGCTTCGAGCTGTCAGCACAGAGCCTGACTACAGGGCTCGAACTCACAAACTGCAAGATAATGACCTGAGCCGAAGTCGGCTGCTTAACTGACTGAGCCACCCTGGTGTCCCTGTCCTTTAGATAATTTTTAAGTGTAAAATATCTTAAAGTTCAAGGAATATCACAATGTAGGCTACTCTTTTTCAAAAGAATCAACACTTAATTTTGAAACATATTCTAATATACTCATATATACATACATATCTCAAGTGATGAAGTGGGTTAATGTGTAGTTCTTCAGTATATACAGACTGCATTCTTGCATTAAATTACATTTAAGTTAAAGGTAAGAGTTAATTTTAACTTCTAAAAATGCTTCCCCAGAACTTACATTTGCTGGTGGTCGGTTCCCACTGTTAGACAGCTGCCACATTTTCATGGAAATACGTGCTGGATTAATATTTTTGATGATACTGTCATCTTCAGAAATAACAGTAATCATAAAATCTGTCATGGTGAATATTAAAAAATTATTTCCTAGTCCACTTAATGAATTAGGTTAAATAACCGTACGTCTTAAAGTGTACATTTTGTTTAAATGTTAATAATGAAATTCTGAAGAAAACAAAACCATTCTGTAATCAGCATTCCCCAATAATCTGTCTATAAAAATGTACTAATCATGACAGACAACTCTAATGCTAAATCTCTTCCAGAAATCTAACGCATACATCTTTACTATTATTAATCCTTTGCCTTATTTTCACAATCTGCCTTGCTAGAAGTTCTACCATGCAAGACCAAAAAGGTTAGACTGTGGATACTCAGCAACACAGAATTAGGCAACTGGTCATAAATCCATGTGCTTTACGTATTCTGAGAATTCAGTGTATATTTTACGGTTTTATTCACTTGGCACCCATATGATGGGTATAATTTTTTAAAGTTTTGTTTACTTAGAGGGAGGGAGGGAAGGAGGGAGAGAGAGAAAGTGCAAGTGTGCACAAGCATGTGAGTGGGGGAGGGGCAGAAGGGGGGGAGAGAGGGAGGGAGGGAGGGAGGGAGGGAGGGAGGGAGGGAGAGAGAGAGAATGAATGAATGAATGAATCCCAAGCAGGCTCCGCACCAGCAGCTTAGAGACTAACGTAGGGCTAGAACCCACAAACCGTGAGATCATAACCTGAGCTGAAACCAGAGTAGGATGCTCAACCGACTGAGCCACCCAACCTGAGCTGAAACCAAGAGTAGGATGCTCAACCGACTGAGCCACACAGGCACCCCTGATGGATATAGTTTTTTAATGACAGGAAATAGGTCTTACCTCTTGAAACAGACTTAAAATTATGAGTATAAAGGCTATGTATATATGTAACAATTATTAAAAATTATTAATTTTATAATCTAAACTTTTTGGTCTGCTTGTTTCTACTGCTTATAACTATGTATATGAATTCATCCCTTTAAGAAAACAAAGTCTTCAAGAAAATTACCCATATAAAGTAAATACCATTTCCTATTGAAAATAGGAAGACTACACTGCCAGACTACACTGAAATTATCTGCTTACTTAAGTGTTTTCTACAGTAGACAGAACTCATTGGCAATTGTTGTATTCATTATTGGAACCAAGAGCCCAATACAGTGTCTGGATACCGCATGTATTTAGGAAATGTTTTTTGTTCTGAAATAGTTTTAATAATAAATTCTGATGTTTTCACCCAAATTAAGTTAAACAATCCTGGTTCTATTTGGTTGAAGATGACATTAAAACCTATTTAATAGAACTGCCACAGTTCTTGCCATCCTTCTTTTGCAGAACTTCACAATCCAGTGAATGAGCAAACACAAACTCCATTACCACAGGCTCTCAGCTTATGTACAAACTTTCCGTTCATTCTTGACCATTAAGGGAATGTACAATAGAGATGAAAGAAGATATAGTTAAATCAAACATTTTCTTTGCCATTTAAAATGCTATGCAGGCTTGTTTTTCATCATGCTAGATATCTAGAATAAATAATTTATTCCACTAGTGTAAAAAGCAATTATCATTACAAATCTATTTGAAATTTGTGACTTACTCACCAGTGAAAATACCCCCTGCTAAAAAGGAAGCATCTTTGTCATATTTAATATTGAGACGAATAGGTTTTTCAGGGTCCGGAAGAATCATTAACTTAATTATAGGTCCTTCTATGTTACTTTTGTTATAAATGGCTCTAACCTGCATCACATGTTCTCCTCTAACAGGAGGGAGAAAAAGAGAGACAAAGAGTTCTAATTACATTATAGTTATAGCTTAAAAATTGAGACAACTTATACAAAGTTAAACTCATTTACAAAACCTCTCTACTCCTGTTCAGTTCCATCTACTACCTAACACTAAATAGAAGGCTAATTATTACTCTTAACTTCGGCAAGGAATAAGAAAACTCAATTTTTATATGACTAATAACTATCAAACTTTTGGTTCTTACCTAGGGGCATAAACACTGAACACTCCCAAATTAGCCCTGCCCCTTTCATCTGTTTTATGCTGTTGGTTTGAAGGAGTAAGCTAAAAACAAAACAAAACAAAACAAAACAAAATGGTTAATTAGACAATTCTAGAGAACAAATTCTTTTCCCCTATTACAATGTTCTTTTCCTCCATTATTATTTTAACATTTGTATTTGCACACACTTCTACAATCTTTGATTTCCTAATCTGAACTAGTAGAAATAATGCAATATATAATTACTTAACCCAAAGGACAACTTCTCATCTTGATCAATTAAACTATAATTTAGTGTATTTCAGTTACTAAGTTGCAGAATTCAATGCTCACTGCTTCAACAGCAATGATATTTCAAGTGAAGGTTGGTTATACAAACACTGAAGGTACATTCCAAAATGGGGGCTGAGGAGGTGGGGTGGGGGAATGGCACAGGTGAAATAAACATAAATATACCACAAATATACATTTAAGTCAAGGCATCAAGATAACATGTCCATTGTTACTCATCTTTCTCTTCATGTTTACTCAGACGTGTTCCTTAGACCTCTGTTGCAACACTACCTTCTTAGTAACAACCAAGCTTTCACTTTCCAATGAATAAAAATCAATGGTACTCATCACTGGTTAAAAGAATCTCTCAGCCTTCTACAAATACTTCTGTGAAACTAGACTAATATTCTTATTTGTGGTAGATAATAATCAGTTTAACTCTCCTAAACGCAAACACTGACAACAAAAGTGAATTTGTAAACTGTTGTAGCAGAATATCAGACTCTTTCTTAAGCTCTGATGTCCATTTCTGCTTAATGGAACCTAAAAATTAGGTAATATGGTAGGTACATGCAAAAAAGCAATAGGCGAAAATGAGAAGGCACAATCAAAATGACAAAATAAAAGCCTTTATTTTACTTATCTCATTTACCCTTTGATCCATTTACCTCTCATCTTTCTCAAAGTATTTCTTCCATCTGGGTCCTAAATTCTTGTTGCTAAGCCCAAGAAGCATGTCTTCTACTTCCGGGTGTATAGCAGCAATACCACAGTCTTTCTTAACAGAAAGACTGACCCTGACTATTTTACTATGAAAATAAGTCTATGTGGATCCCAAGCCATTCTTGGCATTTTAATCTCCCATATGACTTTTAAGATCAACGTGTCAGGTCCTAGAAATCTGTTATGAGTTTTTATTGAATTAATGGATTATTTTTAAGACAACTGAATATTTACATAATCTCAACTGTTTTTATCCAATAAAATGATAAAATGTTCATAGAAGGATACTTAAGCCTGGCTGAAGACAACCCCAGGAATTGTCTCTGTGCTGCCTGGTAACAACCTGACTGGGACAAATTAATTGACTTCATTAGGAGGGACTATGTCACAATACAACTTTGCAAGGGACAAGCAGCTTCTCCCATTTCCCCTCACAGGAGGGCTTCCAACTCTGTACCAGGCACCCCAAGTTCCCACTAGAACCCAAGAAGCTGGCAATCCCAGTGCTCGTGTAAACAGGTGGTACCTAATCTAGGACTTCTTGGTATTAAGCACTATGTTTGCCCCCAAACATTACAAGGCGATACTCATGCTTGCCCCATATCCTAGAATATAACTCAGTATAAGTCTAGCAGCTATGCACAGGCCCTGGTAGCACTCCATAAGGTATGGAGGACAGGTACTCACATGATGCTTTTTGATCACCTTTAGCTTAAGTTTCTCAAGTAATGCCTATTCCTTAACCCATATTGTAGGTGACTATATTTGCCTTTACTCACTTTCTCAGTGTCATCTATTCATTCTAATCTGAAATCCAAATACATACTAGTATTGAAAGAATCATAACTGTAGAATACTGCCCCTTATTACATTGCTTGCAAGATATGAAGTTTAGTTCCTCAAAATAATTATGAAAAATCTTTAAGGTGATTTAAACTAAGCAATAATCAAGGTTATGTAAGACTATATTTTTAAAAATATGACATCTAATAACATTATGACAACGAAACCCAAAATTTTAAGTAGACGAAAATTATGTAAGGATGTTTTAAAACTTACCTTTAAATTGTTAGCTTTCACAAGACTTATTTTGACCTGTGGTACAGGTGCTGGATTGTCCCACTGATCACAAAGTTGAACAATGAGAGGATTCTGTAATTCTCTTCCATTAATCACTGGAATGGACTAAAACAGGTATAAATATTTTCAAAAGCATTAAAGCATATGTGCCAAATGATATAATTACTACTTGTACACTTATTAAATGATCATTTAATTTATCTTGGTTCTAATCACAAATGGCTTCTTCATCTATTAAAATAGACTTCTGAAAGTGAATTATATTGTCACCAGTGATCATCATCTTATAGAAGTAATTAATAATAATAAAAGTCCAAAAAAAAAGCATTTGACATTATGGCTTTTAACACATCCCTAAAAGTTACATATTAGAATGACTTCAATGGGGGCATCTGGGTGGCTCATTCGGTTGAGCGTCTGACCATTAATTTTGGCTCAGGTCATGATCTCATGGTTCATGAGATCAAGCCCCATGCTGGGCTCTGTGCTGACAGTGTGGAGCCTGCTTGGGATTCTCTCTCTCCCTCTATATTTCCCTCCTGCAACTCGCACACAGTCTCTCTCTCTCCCTTTTCCTCCTTCTCAAAAATAAATAAATAAGCATTTAAAAAAAAAGGAATTACTTAAAAGCTTATCTTAGGTTCTCAGATTTAGCATTGGCTGTCTATGGTTTAGCTCTTCTGTCAAGGACAAGCACTCAGGCACTTTACATGAAGCAGTAATACACAGCTTTCTACCACTCATTAAACAGGACTAGAAAAGAGAGGGAAACAAACAAGAGACTCTTAATGATAGAGAAAAGACATATATATGGGTTGACGGAGGAGGTGGGTGGAAGATGGGCTAGAGTGGTACTTAACGAAGACACTTAGGATGAGCACTGGGTGTTGTATGTAAGTGATGAATCACTGAATTTTACTCCTGAAACCAGTATTGTACTGTATGTTAACTAAATAAAATTTAAATTAAAAAAAAGAAAATGCATACAAACATACATACATAAATAGGACTAGTTGCTGATAATCTATACAAAAACGCTTGTTTTTTTCCTCCATGTAACGGCTGTGTAATTCTGGGAATTTCCTTGTTGACCTATTTGTACTGAACATATCAAAAGGAAACACAGTGCCTAGCAAGAAACCTGATGAAGTTCCAATCTTATGTATCATATTTTAAAAGCTGAAAAAAATATTGGAGAGAACCGACTAGTGAAAAAGTAAAATTGATTTATCATCTCTTTCCTATTAATAATGTTCCCTCTGCTTCCTCCAAGCCCCACTTTACTAGAGGTAGTTGGTTACCAAATTAGGAGGTTGCTAAAAGTGGGGAAAATACTAATGTGTTTTGAATAGGACTTAATTTTTCTTAAAAAAATAACTTTAAGACTAGTTTAGTTAAAACGCTTAACGATCACAAATTTTACATGGCTATAGTTGACTATATTCCATCTGCCAAAGTTTATTAAAAGCCTGAATTTAAAAATCAATGACAGTTTCCAAATGCAAACATTATCATGGTACTTTATTCCTAAACACATTGTCTACCCATCACAAAGTAATTACTTTTAAAGAATATTCTTTAATAAATGACTTGTAGCCTAAACTGTTAGTCACAGAGTTGTCTGAGAGAAAGTGTGTGTGTGGGGGGTTGGGTGGGAGGAGGAAGTATCCAAAATCAAATGTTCATAATTACAAACCTCTACCACTTTCTAATATTGGAATGTAACTTAATGTTTCAGGATTTCAGATTCCTCATTTATAAAATAAGAATGTTAAAAAGTGCATAATGTTAAGACTAAATGAAAGAACATATGTGTATATTAATGTAACATTTATACATTTTTTTCTATTTATCAGTTAGGTGTTAAATTAGTTCCCCTTTTCCACTTCAGATCCTATTAGGGGGAAGGTAGGGTCAAGATTTAATTAGGACCTAACAGATACATTCAGAACATTTCATCCTAAAACAGCAGAATACATATTCTTCTCTAGTGCATATGGAATATTTTCCAGAATAGATCACATCCTGGGTCACACAAATCAGTCCTCGATATAAAAAGATCAAGATCATACCATGCATATTTTCAGATCACAACGCTATGAAACTTGAAATCAACCAAAGGAAAAAATACACGGAGGTTAAAGAACATCTTACTAAAGAATGAACGGGTTAACCAGGAAATTGAAAAAGAGATTAAAAAAAAAAAAAAAAAAAACACATGGAAGCCAATGAAAACGAAAACACGACAGTCGAAACCCTGTGGGATACAGCAAAGGCAGTCCTAAGAGGAAAGTACATTGCTATTCAGGCCTATCTCGAGAATCAAGAATGGTCTCAAATACACAACCTAACCTCACGCCTAAAGGAGCTACAAAAGCAGCAGCAAATAAAGTCTAAAACAAGCAGAAAAAGGAAAATAATAAAGATAACAGCAGAAATAAATGATATAGAAACAAAAAAACCCAGTAGACAGATCAATGAAATTGAAGGCTAGTTCTTTGAAAGAATAATTAAATTGATAAACCACTAGCCAGACGTATCAAAAAGACAGGACCCACAAAGATAAAAATCAGTAACGAAAGAGGAGAGATCACAACCAACACCACAGAAATACAAACAGTTGTTAATACTATGAAAAATTTTATGCCAATAAACTGGGCAATCTGCAAGAAATGGACACACACGACCAAAATTCAAATGGTAAGAAATAGAAAATTTGAATAGGTCCACAGCCAGCAAAGAAATTGAATCAGTTATCAAAAATCTCCCAACAAAAAGAGAGTCCTGGGCCAGATGGCTTCCCAGGGGAATCCTATCAGATGTTTAAAGCAGAGTTAATACCTATTCTTCTCAAACTGTTCCAGAAAATAGAAACGGAAGGAAAGCTTCCAAACTCATTCTACGAAGCCAGCATTACCTTGATTCCAAAAACAAAGACCCCAATAAAAAGGAAAGTTATAGGCCAATATCCCTGATGAACCTAGATGCAAAAATTCTCAACAAGATACTAGGCAAATCAAATTCAACAGTATGTTAAAAGATTTATTCATTGGGGTGCCTGGGTGGCTCAGTTGCTTAAGCATCCAACTTCGAATCGGGTCATGATCTCACAGTTCATGGGTTCGAGCCCTGCGTCAGTCTCTGTGCTGACAGCTCAGAGCCTGGAGCCTGCTTGTGATTCTGTGTCTCCCTCTCTCGCTGCCCCTCTCCCACTTGTGCTCAGTCTCTCCCTCCCTCTCAAAAATATACATTAAAAAAAAGAATTATTCATTATAGTCAAATAGGATTTATTCCTGGGCTGCAGGACTGGTTCAATATTCACAAATCCAACAACCTGATACACAACATTAATAAAATAAAGGATAAGAAACCTATGATCCTCTCAATAGATACAGAAAATGCATCTGACAGGAGCGCCTGGGTCGCTCGGTTGGTTAAGTGACTGACTTCGGCTCAGGTCATGATCTCGCAGTTTGTGAGTTTGAGCCCTGTGTCGGGCTCTGTGCTGACAGCTCAGAGCCTGGAGCCTACTTCAGATTCTATGTCTCCGCCTCTCTCTACCCCTTCCCTGCTCACGCTCTGTGTCTGTCTCTTAATAATAAATAAACATTAAAAAAAAAAAAAAAAAGAAAATGCATCTGACAAAATACAGCACCCTTTCTTGATAAAAACCCTCAAGAAAGTGGGATAGACAGAACATATCTCAACATCACAAGGCCTTATATGAAAGGCCCACAGCTAACTATCATCCTTAATGGGGAAAAACTGAGCGCTTTCCCCCTAAGGTCAGGAACACAACAAGGAGGTCCACTGTCACCACTGTTGTTCAACATAGTACTGGAAGTCGTAGCCTCAGCAGTCAGACAACAAAATAAATAAAAGGCATACAAATTGGCAAGGAGGAAGTCAAACTTTCACTCTTCCAATATGACAAGATACTTACTCTACATGGAAAACCCTAAAAACTCCACCAAAAAAACTGCTAGAGCTCATACATGAATTTAGCAAAGTTGCAGGATATAAAATCAAAGAAATAGAAATTGGCTGCATTTCTATACACCAATAACGAAGCAACAGAAAGAGATATCAGGAAATTGATCCCATTTGTAACTGCAGCAAAAACCATAAGATACCTAAGAATCAACCTAACCAAAGAGGTTGATTTGGATCTGTACAGTGAAAACTACAGAAAGCTTATGTAAGAAACTGAAGAAGACGCAAAGAAATGGGAAAACATTGCATGCTCAAGGATCAGAAGAACAAATATTGCTAAATGTCGATTAAAGTAATCTACACATTCAATGCAATCCCTATCAAAATAACACCAGCATTCTTCACAGAGCTAGATTCACAGAGCTATAATTCTAAAACTTATAGGGAACCAGAGAAAATCCCAAACAGCCAAAGTAATGTTGAAAAAGAAAACCAAAGATGGAGGCATCACAATTCCAGACTTCGAGCTGTATTACAAAGCTGTAATCATCAAGGCAGTATGGTACTGGCACAAAAACATATAGATCAATGGAACAGAATAGAGAACCCAGAAAGGAACCCACAAATATAAGGCTAACTAATCTTTGACAAAGCAGGAAAGAGTATCCAATGGAAAAAAGACAGTCTCTTTAGCAAATGGTGCTGGGAAAACTGGACAGCGACATGAAGAATGAAACTGGACCACTTTCTTACACCATATACAAAATAAATCCAAAATGGATGAATGACCTAAATATGAGACAGGAAATAATCAAAATCCTAGAGAAGAAAACAGGCAAAAACCTCTTTGACCTCGGCCAGAGCAGCTTCTTACTAGACACGTCACCAAAGGCAAGGGAAACCAAAGCAAAAATGGACTACTGGGACCTCCTCAAGATAAAAAGCTTCTGCACAGCAAAGGAAACAGTCAACAAAACTAAAAAGCAACTGATGGAATGGGAGAAGATATCTGTAAATGATGTACTGGATAAAGGGTTAGTATCTAAAATCTATAAAGAACTTACCCAACTCAACACCCCCAAAAACAAATAATCCAGTGAAAAAAATGGGCAAAAGACATGAATGGATACTTTTCCCAAGAAGACATCCAGATGGCACACAGACACATGAAAAGATGCTCAATCTCACTCATCATCACAGAACTACAAATCAAAACCACAATGAGATACCACCTCACACCTGTCAGAACGGCTAAAATAAACAACTCAGGAAACAACAGATGTTGGTGAGGATGTGGAGAAAGGGGGACAGTTTGGCCCTGTTAGCAGGAATGCAAACTGATCCAGCCTCTCTGGAAAACAGTACGAAGGTTCATCAAAAAATTAAAAATACAACTACCCTGTGACCCAGCAACTGCACTACTTGGTATTTATTCAAAGGATACAAAAATGCTGATTCTAAGGGGCACATGCACTCCAATGTTTATAGCAGCACTATCGACAATAGCCAAAGTTTGGAAAGAGCCCAAATGTCCATTGACTGATGAATGGATAAGATGATGTGGTATATATACACTATGGAATTATTACTTGGTGGTCAAAAAAAAAATGAAATCTTGCCATTTGCAACAACATGGCTTAGGCTAAGAGAAATAAGTCAATCAAAGAAAGACAAATATCACATGATTTCACTCATGTGGAATTTAAGAAACAAAACAGATGAACACAGGGGAAGGGAAGGAAAAATAAGATGAAAAAAAAGAGAGGGAGGCAAACAATAAGAGACTCTTAAATACAGAGCACAAACTGAGGGCTGCTGGAGGGGAGGTGGGTGAGGGGACAGCTAAGCAGATGATGGGAATTAAGGAGGGCACTTGCTGGGATGAGCACTGGGTGTTATATGTATATAAGTGATGAATCACTGGATTCTACTCCTGAAACGAATTACTACACTGTATTGTTAACTAACTTGAGCTTAAATAAATTTTTTAAAAACAGAATTAGGAAATTTTAGGAATACCAGACATTCAGTGATTACTTTTACAGCCTTATCTACATATAACCATTTCTTTAACGTAATGAGAAATCAGTTTTTTTAAAGCTTCTGGATTTCTATGGTATCTGCAAATTAATCTTCTAAAAATCTTTTGAGTTAAACTGTCATTATTTTTGACATTCCCCAACACAAATCCATATAAAAAGATGACCATGTCAACATTTTTTCCACCTCAAAGGTAAACAATTATTTCATAATGTCATCAACCAACAAATCCTTTATTGACTTCATTAAACACAAAGTGTATTACTTATGTAGTATAAATGCTCCCAAATAAAAAAGCACTGGCTTTACAGTAAAACTCCTCAATCAACACATTACAGAAAAAAATTTTAGAGCTCACTGTCACCACTTGTTTATCTATTTTAAATTCACAAACCAAAAAGAGCAATCTCAAACTAGACCACAGATAATGTATACTTTTCTTAGGTGATGTACTCCTTTAAAAGTAATAATTTCATCCATAACCATGGTGATAAGCTCATCTTCCTTTAGAAAAGTATGTAAGCTGTCATACCAACAGGTAGAGCCCTGCTAGACCAAAACTGAAAACAAAAATCCAAATATTTGAAAACCAGAATTCTAAACATTTAGTAAAAACTCAACAGATTTAACAGAAATTTGCAAGGTTTATACTTAAGATTTAACTATTTGTAAAGGAAGGCATGCCAATGTTTTCATGTGTATAATGACTTGATATCTGATGTGCTTTGTCAAACTCCAGAGAAAACATTTTAAGACGGTAGGACAGAACGATGAAACAAAATTGGGAAAAAAACAGTAACTGTTAAACCTGGGGATTCATTATGCTATTTTCACTTGTATGCATGTTCGAAAATTTCTGTAATAAAATTTCAAGGTGTGATTACACTCTTAAAAATTTTTTTTAATTTAAATTCTAGCAAAAATAACACTGTACATTTCTCAGTGTTCAAGTTATTTCCCTATTCTTTTTTTTTTTTTTTTTTCAACGTTTTTTATTTATTTTTGGGACAGAGAGAGACAGAGCATGAACGGGGGAGGGGCAGAGAGAGAGAGGGAGACACAGAATCGGAAACAGGCTCCAGGCTCCGAGCCATCAGCCCAGGGCCTGACGCAGGGCTCGAACTCACGGACCGCGAGATCGTGACCTGGCTGAAGTCGGACGCTTAACCGACTGCGCCACCCAGGCGCCCCTCCCTATTCTTTAACAAATGAGGACACAAGTGATGAATTAAATAACAAAGTATTTAGAATATTACTTTGTCCTTTTGTTATTGTTACCATTGCTATTTGCTGTTACTTCAACAGTAAAATATATCTACCCACTCACAACCTGAAAGTAATAAGCCATGTGATAGTAAATTCTTTCCTTCAATCAAGGCAGTTACTTACCTCCTTTAATTCTGGCCAGTCTATAAGGAGAAGTTTTGCTGGTGGTCCAGAAATTAGCTGCACTCGAATAAAGTCAGAAAATTCACGCCAAGTAAAACAAAGATCCTTATTTCCAGGAGGGCCTGGAATAAATTTGATGCCTTTTACACTTATACTTTGTGTATTTTCCTAGTGAGGAAAGGTACATTGAAAAGAGGGATGTAATGTTTAGTTTTCAAAAAAAAAAAAAGAAAAAGAAAAAGAAAATGTTGTCATTAACCCACTATGCATACAGATATGTTTCCGCATATAACTAATGGCAAATAATTTGCACACATACCAATACTGGCATACTATCAAATTCACTTCCTTGAAAGGAGAAGCTGAATTTCTTTTTTGTGAGAGAGAGATCTAAAAGGTGCTATGTCTTTTTATCTCCTCTTTTCCTAATTAACCTCTTATTTCCACCATCTGCTTTTTATTCCCCAAACAGCAAAGTGTGTGCTTGCCCAATAGTGTGCTGCCCAAAAAGTGCGCTTTGCACTTGTTCTTTCCTGATGTTTGCAAAATTCTTTACCAATCTACGTGGCCTTTCGTTAGGTTTCTGCATACAGGATACCTTAATCAGAGGGGTGTTCCCTGACTACCCTATATAATGGTACTGTTTCCACTACCCCATTTTATTTTTCTTATCCCTCATTTCCTACCTACTGCATGCTCTTCCCATTGTAAGGTGATCTCCAAGAAGGTAGGGGCTTTGATTTGTTACTGCCCAATTTCAGGTTCACAGCATATTAATGGGAATCAATGAAACTAGTCTATAATTTCTGCTATGTGATGGAATGATATAAACTAATTCCACAGTGGCACGAGTACTCTAGTATTCATTTTAACAATGACCCTTAATTTTTTTTTATGTTTATTTTTGAGACAGAGAGAGACAGAGCATGAATGGGGGAGGGACAGAGAGAGAGGGAGACAGAATCAGAAGCAGGCTCCAGGCTCTGAGCCATCAGCCCAGAGCCTGATGCGGGGCTCGAACTCACGAACCATGAGATCGTGACCTGAGCTGAAGTCGGACGCTCAACCGACAGAGCCACCCAGGCGCCCCAACCGTTAACAATTTTATCTCAAATTTGTGATGAGCACAAATCTGTTCCATCAGATTGAAAAAAAATTTTTATGTTTATTTTTGAGAAAGAAAGAGAGAGGGGAAGGGGGAAGGGCAGAGAAAGGGAGGCACAGAATCCGAAGCAGGTTCCAGGCTCTGAGCTATCAGCACAGAGCTGATACAGCTCTGGAATTCACGGACTGTGAGATCATGACCTGAGCTGAAGTCGGACACTTAACCTACTGAGCCACCCAGGTGCCCCTACTCCATCAGATGTTAATAATCAGTGTTAAAATTTCATGTTTGACATCCTCAACTGTTTGTAGAACATTTTCTGTACAAAGACACTGCAAATTAATTAAACTTAATTTCCACTCAAACTCCAATGAGTTCAGAATTTTTCAATATGTGGAAAACAAATATTCATTAGTAAAACATACTGATAACTGAAAATAATTTCATGTTTGACATTCTCAACTGTTTGTAGAACATTTTCTGTACAAAGACACTGCAAAATAATTAAACTTAATTTCCACTCAAACCCCAATGAGTTCAGAATTTTTCAATATCTGGAAAACAAATATTCATTAGTAAAACATACTGATAACTGAAAATATATAAAGTATAACCTAGAATTCCATATTTATTAGTGAATCATTAAAAGGCTTTTTGAAGACATGATTTCTTGTTTAAGTCCTGTTGGAAGTTATTCTGGTTTTACTTCCTATCTTGAAAAGGAAATTTGTATATGCATTTACAAACTGTAGATGAGTTCAAATAGAATTAAATATAAAATTCTGAAAGGTGCTATGGTCTAATGCTGAAATTATCAAAGGAATGTACTTCAGAATAGCAGTACATTTTATGCAAATGCAGAAATAATTTGAAGAATCAATAACATATTAAAACTACTTTTTATTTAGAAAAAAACACTATTAAAAAATAGTTTTAAAACAGAAGCCTCTGATTTTTTCTCTGTAGAGACTGGGGGTAGACTCCTGATGCTTGAAAACAAGTCAAGATGGTATACCTCAGTTGTAAAATGACAACAGGAGGAAAGTAAGTCACCTTGGCTGAAGAATAATGAGCTATGGAGAAAGGTGGGAGATTATGCTGTGGTAGGATACTTTAGGATATTTTAGTCCATACTAAGCAGATGAAGTCTAAATTTACAGTATAAAATGCTGATAGATCTAACAGGTGGCATAAAATGAGAAAGGAAAATGGACAATGGATTTGGTCAGGTGAAACGGAAAAAAAAATGATGAGTGCCTTGCCTTAGAATGACAAAAAAGGATGTGGAAACAGTATATACAACTCTTCCAAGGAGTTACACCATGGAAAGAAGAGAAAGAGAGCAACAGATGGACGGGGATTAGAGCCCAAGGATGTTTTGATGGGGGGGGGGGGGTTATAATTTGTCTTTTAAGATGAGAGGTAAGACAGGGGTATCTTGGGTAGTTAAGTGTCCAACTCTTGATTTCTGCTCAGGCAATGATCTCACGGTTTGTGAGTTTGAGCCCTACATCAGGCTCTGCACTGACAGCACAGAGCCTGCTTGGGATTCTCTCTCTCCATCTCTCTGCCCCTCTCCCACTTTACGTACTCCCTCAAAATAAATAAATACACTTAAAAAAAAAAAAGATGAGAAATATGACAGCATGTTTACATGCTGATGGGAATCTAATAGGGAAAACTGAAGAGGCAGGAAGGCAGGTTATAATTTAGGAGAAATTATTGAATGAAGATGGGTGTCTATGCATAAAGTGATAGGAGGCACAGGTTGCTCATGCATACAGCAGAAACATAGTTATCTTCTGATTTCATATATACATAGGGTGGAGACAAATAATGCAAAAACTTGAAAGTCAAACACTAAACTTTATCTTTGTAAAGTAAACAAAACATCATTAAAAGTTCTTTGGCACTAAGACATAGTGAGTTGTGTCGTGAGAACTAGAATACCATCAACAGATTAGTGAGAATAAGAAACTCTAGTAAGGAAGGGCAACAAAGAGACTACTCTTATGATTACTTTGTCAGGTTAAAGACTGTAATGGAGACTCTAAAAGGAAGAAGAGTTTTTAAAAAGCATTAAATGCCTTAACTGGATTCAGCTTTACTTGGGCCTTAGAATTCCTTTCTCACCTACTATGGCCTGGCAGGTTCCTTAAAGCCTGGACTCCCACATCTTTTTTTTCCCTGAGAGTTGTTTTTGATCTTTCCAAGCAGAATACATCATGTTTGCTTGTTTTAAACTGAAACGATTCCACTACAGTAATTTTTTTTCAAGCTAATCTCAAATAACTGCACAGCTGTAAATTTCCCCAATTTTTTCACTAGCATCCTGTTTAATGCAGGATGTAAGCACTAAAATTTTATTTATTTATGAAAAACTACCTTTACATACATATCAAAATATTTATGGATGACATTTCATGTATGACATACCAATGTATGGATGACATTATAACGTATGGAATTTGCTTCAAAATGATGGGGTGCCTGAGTGGCTCACTTGATTGGTTTCAGCTCAGGTCATGATCTCGCAGTTGGTAGGATAGAGCCCCACATTGGGCTCTGAGCAGAACCTACTTGGGATTCTCTTTCTCCCTCTTTCTCTATCCCTCCTCCACTTGTGCACGCGCTCCCTCTCAAACTTAAAAAAAAAAAAAGACATGGCGAAGTGGAAAGTGGTGATTACTGAGGCTGAGTGATAGAAACATGGGGATTACCTCTGCTATTCTATTTTTTGCATATGTTTAAAGTTGATCATAACAAAACCTTCTTAATCCCTTTTGTGACTTTGCATTGTTAACACCAAAATCAAACCTCTTTTGGTTATTTTAGTTTTTCCCAAATGTTGTTAAATGTAAACCAATGGCATAAGCCAACTGCTATGAAAAGTAATCATACCTGAAAAGTAGTTTTCAAATGGGAGCTGTCAAGTCCAACCCCAGCAATTCCCAACGCAGATAAAGAACTTGGTGAAAATGCTTGAATCTGATTTCCATACTGATCTGTAACTATTACAACTATATAAAAAAGGAAAGTTTAATTTTAACACTTAAAATTATGCTTAGGAAAACCACTGTAACTTTGTCCTCTTATGTATTTTTTTGTAAAAAATAATACTTGTTTCTTATATAATCGCTACCAAAAAAAAAAAAATCAACAATCTACTTAAGTATGCTTATATTTATTAAATATAACACTATTTTGATGTTAATCGTTAATCTTACTACAAAATTTGAAGAAAATAATTCAATATTATTCTAATTCAGGTAATATTCTAAATGTAAGAAAAATAAACGTGAATTCACTGATACGTTTACTTTGCACTTTTAATTTAATAGTTTTAATGTTAACTATTATTATTCTAACAAAAACCAGTATTTTCCCAAGAAACTATTTTTGCCAAAATGATTTTAAAGTTATGTCAGCCTAGGCAAAGACAGTAAAAACACAGCAATCTTTTCTAACAATAGATTTTAAAACACCAAATGTATATAAAACCAAAGCTTTCCTTTCAGATCATGTATGCCAAAATGTGAATGTAGGTAAGCACATATTCTAAAAGTATTTTAAAGAAAAAATGCAGACCATACTAACCTATTTCTCCTTGAAGCTCTTGGCCCATTTGTACTGTTTTTCCTCCTTTTAACTCACATTTTAAATGTTTAGGCTCATCAGGAAGTGGCCTGAAATTAGTTAAGAAAAGGCTTTAGTTCTACCTTTGACTGTAGAAAAAACTTAAGTTTTAATATGCTAAAGAGTAAGCATATATATATCACTCACTTTCTAAATCTTAAATACAACACCCCTCCAAAAATACCTCAATTTATATAACATCACTATTAAACTAAATGGAAACAGAGAAAAGACAGCTTGCAAAGTGTTAAATCATAGCATCCACGCTGGATTAAAAGGAAATTATGACTAGAGAACTGAGAAAGAAAAGGTGGGTCAGTAAAAATAACTCATCAAGAGATCAGGTGGCAGGTGGAGAGCAGTATATCTAAAAATTTTATCTCAACTATGGAGCCTGGAAATACTATGAAAACGGATGGAGGAATTCAAGTGAATAAGGTTACTGGAAGAGGTGAGCGAGAAACTGAGGCCAGGGTAAAAGATTTTTCTATATATATTTACATAAGTCTTCCCTTTTCTATCAGTAATACATAGTGGTCTGGTAGGACTCAGCTTTAATCACGAGCAATGAAAGAATTTTTCCTTCTGAGCAACACACTGATCACGCTGTATCTTTTATATTTTTTAATATCTGTCATTTCACAGGTGTTTTCACTGCTGCTTGCACTAGGAGGGCTTTCCTTTAATGACAGTTCTAGTTCTTACAGATACCAGAGGGTCATTAAGCACAGGGTATACTAAAGAATAAAATATTTAGGAATGGACTTAACCAAAGAGGTGAAAAGACTGATGAATTAATCACTATCTCCTGTGAAATTTTATTCCAAAGACAACCTACCTTATTTCACAGAAATTGCAATCTTTTCTACATTAAAAATAACTTTCACTGGTGTGCTTTGGAGACAAGTATTTTTGTTATCATATGCTGAATTTTGAAATACCTCAAAATATAATATGCCCACGAACCTTACTGTAAATGCACTTTCCAAAGACACATGATCATCTTGGAATGAAACCTGGCAATAGCGCATATCTTTCACAGATGTCGGTACTTGTACATCAGGAAGCAGACCCTGTAGCAAGTGTTCTTTGTTAATCTCAGGAGTCCAATTAACCTAAAAGAGAAATTTTAGACCTAAGAATAATATAAAGCTTAGCCTAATGTACTCCTAATGCCACTTATCTTACTGAAGAATCAAAGTTAAATTATAACCCATCTTTACCACCTCCAAAGAAAAAGAAAGTCCCTTTATGACCATAAATGACGGTGGTTCATACATATATTAGTGAGATTAAGAAGTTTCTCCCTCTTCTAAAGACTCCAACCAAAAAACTAGTACAAGTAATAAATTTAGTAAAGTGGCAGGATATACAATTAACACCCAGAAAACAGAAATGTTTCTATATGCTAAAAATGAAGTATAGAAAGAGAAATTAAAAAAAAAAAACAAAAAACCCTTTACAACTACACCAAAAAGAATAAAATACTTATGAATAAAGTTAACCAAAGAGGTGAAAGACCTGTACTCCAAAACCTACAAAATACTGATGAAAGAAACTAAAGATGACAAAAACAAAGGGAAAGATATTCCATGCCCATGAACTGGAAGAATACTATTAAAATGTCCATATTATCCAAAACAATCTACATATTCAATGCACTCCCTATCAAAATACCAACAGTATTTTTCACAAAGGCAGAACACATAATACTAAAATTTGTATGGTACCACAGGAGACCCAGAATAGGCAAAGAAATCTAGGAAAGAACAACAGAGCTGGAGGTATCATAGTACCAGATTTTAAGACATACTACAAAGCTGCAGTAATCAAAACAGTATGATACTGGCATAAAAATAAACACATAAATCAATGGAACAGAATAGAAAGCCAGAAACAAACCCACGATTATATAACCAATTAATCTAGGACAAAAGAGGAAAGAATATGCAAAGGGAAAAGCCAGTCTTTTCAATAAATGGTGCTGGGAAAATTGGACAGCTATGTGTAAAGGAATGAAACCAGACCAGTTTCTAACACAATACACAAAAACAGACTCAAAATGGATTAAAGACCCAAATGTGAGTCCAGAAACCATAAAAATCATAGAAGAGAACAAAGGCAGTAATTTCTCTGACACTGGCCATAGCAACATTTTTCTAGATAGGTCTCCTGAGACAAGAAAAACAAAAGCAAAAATAAACTACTGAGACCACATGAAAAGAAAAAGATTTTGCATAGTAAAGGAAACCATCAACAAACCTAAAAGACAATCTACTGAATAGGAGAAAATACTCGCAAATGACGTATCTAATAAAGGGTTAGTATCCAAAATATATAAAGAACTCCTACACCTGAATACCAAAAAAAAAAAAAGAGTCCGATTAAAATATGGGCATAAGACCTGAATACCTATTTCTCCAAAGAAGACATAAAGATGGCCAACAGACACATGAAAAGATACTCAACATTAGTAATCATCATGGAAATGCAAATCAAAACTACACTGATATCACTCTATACCTGTCAGAATGACTAAATAAAAAAACACAAGAAATAACAAGTGTTGCCAACCATGTGGAGAAAAAGGAACCCTCATGCACTGTTGGAAATATAAAGTGGTGCAGCCACTCTGGAAAACAGTATGAAGGTTCCTCAAAAAATTAAAAGTAGAAATACCATATGATCCAATAATTCCACTATTTGGGTGGAATACCCAAAGAAAACAAAAACTTTGGGTATTTACCCAAAGAAAACAAAACACTAGTTCAAAAAGATACATGTACCTTTATGTTTACTGCAACATTATTTACTATAGCCAAGATATAGAAGTAACCTAAGTGTCCATCAACAGACAAACAGATAAGGAAATGTGGTGTATATATACAGTGGAATATTATGCAGCTATAAAACACGTGGGATTATGCCATATAAGACAAAATGGGTGGACCTGGAGGATATTATACAAAGTAAAATAAGTTGGACAAATGCCATATAATTCCACTCATAAGTAGAATCTAAAAAACAAACAGTAACAACCAAATGAATAAACAAAAAACAGAATCAGACATATAAATACAGAGAACAAACTGATGGTTGCCAGAGGGAAGGTGTGGGCAGGGGGGTGGGGAGTACGGCAAAATGAGTCAAGGGGAGGGAGGTACAAGCTTCCAGTTATGGAATGAGTAAGTCATAGGAATAAAAGGTACAGCATAAAGAATACGGTCAACGATAGCGTAATAACTACATAACAGGACAGATGGTAGCTACAGTTGTGGTGAAGAGGCAAATTTGTCATCACTAGGTTGTGTGTAACCTAACTAAACTAACATAACATTGTATGTCAACTATACTCAAATTTTTAAATGCTTCCTCTTTGTCTTCACTGTTAATGTTACCATATCTTTCAGTGGAATAAAATTTTTTCAGTCATTTCTTTCACGTTGTGCCATAGGATTACCACTGTGGTTACTACAGCTTAAAAATAACATACACACTGGGGCGCCTGGGTGGCTCAGTGGGTTAAGCGTCCGACTTTGGCTCAGGTCGTGATCTCGCGGTCCGTGAGTTCAGGCCCCGCGTCAGGCTCTGTGCTGACTGCTCAGAGCCTGGAGCCTGTTTCGGATTCTGTGTCTCCCTCTCTCTCTGACCCTCCCCCATTCATGCTCTGTCTCTCTCTGTCTCAAAAATAAATAAACGTTAAAAAAAATTTTTTTTTTTTAAAATAAAATAACATACACATCAAATCAAATGATCATTTCTGAGAGTAATATTCAAATTTTTGTTAAAAGAAACCTCTTAATGGGGGCTTTGAATGAGATCTGGGTTAACTCCTATTCACTAAGATGAGAAAACAAATCATCTACCATTCTGGCTACCTTTGAGTCTTAATCCATTCTTGGATGCTTTTAGCTCTTTCATTTTAAATCTCTTGCATTCCACATACTAATTTGTTACTTGATCCCTTTTTTAAGTTGAGCACCCTACTTCTATCCTACTTTTTAACTTCCAATCTTTTCTATGTAAGAATTCTTAGTTCAACTTTCCCTTTTAGCCTTCTATAGTTGTGATTCTTAAGGTTTCACAGTTTAAGCTGTTCTAATCTTCTTAGTCACACCTTTTTAATTTTAATCATCTTTTATACTGTATCATATATATAAAAATATATGTAAATATATATGTAAGTCTGTACAGACACCTTTTTTTTTTTAATTTAAATAATGGAAAAAGCAGGAGTTATACTTTTCAAAAAGGCTTTCTTCCTCCCACTCTAGCCGTGCTATCCTTTCAATAGATTCCCAGCTCAGGGCTAACTTTCCTCAATATTGGAGAACTCTCTAAAGACCACAGAAATCACTTTAAAAACTATACATATAATAAAATAACATTTGATATCTTTTATTGCCAATAAAGAGGTGCATGTTTTAAAATCTTTGGAACCCAAGAAGTATTTAACTACTAAATTTGAGCCAAAAGGTGTCAAATGCTGGTCACATGCTTATTGAACGGCAAAAAGAAGGTTATATACAGGTAGAGGCTCTCAAGTCAATGTTTCTTCTTAATCTTGATAAGAAACCACAATGTGGGAACCTAACTATGAGAAAGCAAGGAACCAGTTCAGAAGCCAGGTTCCTGGCACCACTATTAAATCACTCAACTTTAAGTCTACTGATATAGATAAAACACAAGTAGCCTCCCCTTCCAAGAAGGATCAGGATTATTTCTCTATCAATTCTCTAGTCCTTCATTACGGAGGGAAAAAAGAAACTGGATGGGACAAGGGATATTTCAAGTAAGATTTCAAAGTAAAGGCAGCTGAACCCCTACTGAACAATTCTTTTAAAATGTCAGATCCCAAGGGGGCACCCTGAATGGCTCAGTCAGTTAAGCATCTAATTGTTGGTTTTGGCTCAGGTCATGATCTCACAGTCAGGCTCTGCACTGGAAGTGGAGCCTGCTTGAGATTCTCTTTCCCTCTCCTTCTGCCCTCCTGCCACACGCCATACACAGGCTAAATATTAGATCCTATATCTGGAAACTCAAGATGACTATAGGATGAAATAGTACAAAGAAATAATTACCTCCTATCCCACATAGTAACTCTCCACAAATTTAGTTAATTGGGACCCCTTATATAAGGGCCTGCAAATGTTGGCTTTCCAGAGAAAGGGGGAATTATTTGTCTCTAACTGCCTTAAAGAAAACTGGATTTTTAAAAATTATTTTCTCACACAAGATTTAAGGAGTTTTCTTTATGGATGACAAGCGAAAAAGTACAGTCAGTTCTATAACGTTTGGTTTGAAAATGCATATTTGTTTCAATGATATTAAAAAATTAGAGAACAGTTTGAGAATAAAGCAAATTTTATGTCTTATGTACAATTTCATCCATGAAAACAATAGATGAACCCAGAAAACTGTCCCCAGCTAAACCAATCCATGCAGAAATACACAAGTAACATAACTCAAACCTGCCAGCCACCTCAGGTGATTATGTATATTGAGCCACACATGTCCACACTTAGTGGAGTTTCCACAACTTCACAGTAACCCACAAGCTGCAACCCTTCTTGCACTCAGTTCTACAAAGTAAACTGACATATTATCTTAGTGTTTATGGACTTTTTAATCATTTAATGTGTTATTGTTACTAATGTTTTGGGACTACTTTATTAGTTTTTTTTTTTAATTTTTAAGGCTGTATTCTTTTTTTTTAATGTTTTTATTTAATGTTTATTTTGAGAGAGAGAGAGAGACAGTGGCACGTGAGCAGGGGAGGAGCAGAGAGAGAAAATCCCAAGCAGGCTCCATGCTATGAGCATGGAGCCTGACTCAGGGCTCGATCTCATGAACCATGACCTGAGGTGAAACCAAGAATCAGACGCTTAACCAACTGAGCCACCCAGGCACCCCTTCTATCTTTTTTTAATGGGTGACTGATAAAATTTGAGTACTGTGCCTCTAATTCCCATTTCCCCCATAAACCCTGTGATTTTTATTTGTTTTTACCCTTTTATCTGGCACAGTGATTTTAAGAAATGCATGTGTTTTGGGGTGTCTGGGTGGCTCAGTTGTTTGAGCGTCCGACTTTGGCTCAGGTCATGATCTCAAGGTTCATGGGTTCAAGTCCTACATTGGGCTCTGCGCTGACAGCTCTGAGCCTGGAGCCTGCTTTGGATTCTGCATCTCCCTCTCTCTCTGTCCCTCCCGAGCTTGTGCTGTTTTTCTCTCTCTCAAAAATAAATAAACATTAAAAATAAGTTTTAAAAAAATGCATGTGTTTCATTATAGCAGAACTGACTGTACCTTGAAAGGAGGAAGCACAGAATGCCCACTAGTCTTACAATCAATCATAAGAGGAGTGCTACAGGTATCTACTGTAGGTGACAACAATCTATTTTGATTTGGTTCTGTTAAATGAGATGTTAGGTTTCAACATACAGATTTACCCTAACAAGGTGCAAATGATAAATTTAAATTACAACAGATTGATGAGGACCATATGAAACTGCTGAGAATCTACAAAACTGTTTTCTAAGATCAGGCTTTTAGAGAGTGATATGCCAATTTCAAATGGTCAAATCAGGGCCCTGTAGTTAAAACAGTAACAGCAATGTTTCACTGTCTGCCTTTAACAGACCTTTGGTTTAGTGCCTTTAGAGCAGCTACAAATACTATACATTGCTTTGGTATGGTAATCTTAACCGTGACCGCAGCAATACAGTTGGTCAGGAAGTATACAACTAAAAGAGAATTCCAATCTTCGGCATTTTGCTAAGCGTCCAAATCATTTCTCTAAGTATGCATTTGTCACATATGAATCATTCATATGAATGTGCATAAAAAAGTTTTTAGTGTGGAATTTTTTTTTGTTTTTTGTTTTGGAAAGAGAGAGAGAAAGACTGCACACACACATGGAAGAGGAGCAGGGAGAGGGGGAGAGAGATAATCACACACAAGCAGGCTCCGCACTGTTGGTATAGACCTGACATGGGGCTCAAACCCATGAACCATGAGATCCGAAATCAAGAATCATAAGCTTAACTGACTGAGCCACCCAGGTGTCCCTACCCTGAAATTTTAAATAATAGTACTATTTGTCTCTGATAAGCTTCTTAGAAGCTACCTGATAAAACTTCTTGTTCAGAGTCTTCCAATCATAAAATGAACAAAATTCTTGTGAATAACTATTTGGAGATACTTACTTTAATTTTATCTGCTAAAGCTGATGTTATATGGATTTCTCTTTCTCCTTCATCATACATTTGAAAAATAAGATTATGCATAACATCGCCTGCTATCCAATTAACCTCATCCTGATGTTTGATCTGGATTGCCTTTTGTCCTTCCACACTGAATATCTGTAATCTCGCAACATGGCTACTAGGAAGCAACTTAATAGTCTTCTCCACGGGTGCCACATCTTTACAACTCTAGGAAAAGAGCACAGAAAGATATACTGAATGACATCTGCACTTTTTGAAAACCTATTTTTGGGCTTCAGTGGTGAGTCTTCTACATTGCTTAAGAATTTATGTCCAATATTATGGAAGATCATCTTATATACTGTTAATATCCATAAGTTTTGGCATTAAGATCACACTATACCATTAATAATTCCTATTTTATACCATCAAGTTATAAATAATGACAGTGGCCACATTCTTAAAGCCAAAAACTAGCATATTTGGATTTAAAAAGATTCGCTCTCCCTTATTTGTAATCACATGACAGATTTGGTGACTATCGTCTATTAATAAGAATAAAAATGTATGAAATTAGTAACTTCCCATAAAATCAGAAAATAGTTGCCATAAAATACACTATTTATATTGAAGCAATACATTGAATACACTGAAACTGAGTGAATAAGGTTGTTTATAGCTAAATGAGAACTCTAGATGCCATGAAGGCTAAGCTGGCACAAATTTTATTATGGGCACAACAATTTTCCACATATCAGTACAGATAAACTGGATTACACTAAACTGATTTTAAAGGCATGAAAAATTAAAACATTACATTCATTATTTCATAATCTAGGTCACAGTGCATTCCACAGGATATACAAAATTCAAAGTAAGCCTAAGCCTAAAATACTTTTTCAATCTTATTTAGCCCATTTCTCCTTCCTCATCCAGTTGTAGTCATTCCTATCAAAGCCCATTCAAATGAATGATGATATATATAAAATTCCTACCTTACACAATTATCAGGGAAATAACAAATACATCTTTACTATAAGCATATTGCATTTACTTGATTCAAACTCAAGAGTTACTGCCTTTGGACAACATTTTCTAATTGCATATCTGATCTAGATTCTTGGTCTTCTGCCTGCTGCTGTTCTACAGTATTTATGTAATTCCTAATGTTTGTTACTCTTTGCTCCCAAACCCAGATTCCTCCCAAACTCCAAGTCTCTTCTTCCTGATCTACTGCAAGATAGTATGCTCAAAAGCCTGCTGCCCACATTACTGAATTTAAAAAACTGCATAACAGTTATTTGAAGGTTATCAATATAATCAGTTTGTAAAGAAGAGGAATGAAGTAACGAGCCATCTCATTCTAGTGAAAACAACACAGTCGTGTTTTGACCTTTTGTGACTCAAGATATGTTAATTGATGTATAATGAGTAGAAAGGCATCAGTTAATCAATTGGTTAGATTACTCATCATCTACAATACCAATAATGGAGAAATCACATTGAAATATTTAACTTAAGTATCTGTTGTCTTATTTTGCAACCTTAGGAGGTCAGTTGCTGGCCCTCTTCCAGGCTGGCTTCACCTTCAGCCATGATGTATATCCATCCAGTAACAAGTATCCTACTAGTACATTACCACAAAACTCTGATTGAAAATAGTAACCATGTATTTATTTTTAAAATTATACATATGAATTATTTATATGTCCTTCACTGGTTGTTTACCAAACTTTCTAAGAAACAAGTGTTAACTATAAGAAACAAAAAAATAAAACTGACACATAAATACCACATTTTAATAGAAGAAAAAATTAATTTTAGGAATATGTAATCAATAGCCATAGATATTATAAAAGCTTTAATCAAAATTACTAATACAAAATGTTACTCACTATACCATTTCACATTGCCTTTTTCTTCACCTTAGCTAAAAGAACCACAAATACCTCATTTTTAAGTGTCAAATATTAAAATATTATAAAGCTGTTAAAAATATTTGTATGAAAACAACATAATATCAATGAATAACAATAACAACTTACAGGTATTTCAATTTTTGCTTTCAGAGTCTGGTCTTTTTTAATGTTCTGCACTTGAATTGCAGATCCTGTTAAAATACTGGTTCCAGAACTGCTGCAGTCTACAACGTAGACTGGAAGGTTTGGAGCCCCGAAAAACTATTGAAAACATACAAAATAATTGTAAGACCCCAAATGTACCAAATTATTCAAGAACTATTATTTAAATTTTCAAATAATTTCAAATACAGCTACTATTTTTGGCTATAAATTGGAAAAAGTGAAACAGAATTCACTGATACTCTAGACAACTGCTGAATGAAAAGAGTAATTTTCTATAATTCTAACTAAAATTTATGTCTTCTGAAACACCAACTTCCTCAACCACTATTCTTTTTTTAAATTTTACCTATTTGGGTTTTCCTTTTCTTTTTGTGCCTTTTTTTAAATTTTAACTTATTTTCATTTGTCTACCCATCCCTAACCCTGAAAGATCATTCTACCCATAAATTAAATACTTCATCTAAACTGAGGGGAATGGACCAAGAAAGGATGGGTCTATTTGTAGACAAAACAAAAATGTTTTGTCTATAAAATTCTTTATGAAACTTGATACAGTTAACACTTTTACTGGCTTACAGATGCTGAAAGTATAGGCAATGAGATACCCACAAATTTCTCCATGGAATAATCATTAAAGGCCTAAATACAATTTAAGTCTCACTATAAAGTAGGTACAAGAGACAGTCAAGTCCACTGACTACCATAGGACTCAAAATAAAATCTACATATTCTTCTTACCCTACAGTAACTTACCTTACAATGAACAATCAATTTTGGTTGTGTTGTTATATTGTCTGATTCATCCAGAACTTCTACCTGAAATGGGAAAGCTGTTCCATTTTCTATAACTAAAATTTCAGAATCAGGTTTCACTTTCAATCGATGAGGGGGACCTACCAGAAAATTACATAATGAAATACAGATTCAAGTTTCTAATAGAGACTGAAATACTGAAACAACAACAACAGCTTGTAACATTTCAAGTTTTAAGATCTTAAAAATGACAAGAAAAAAATAAGCAATATCCATGTTTAACCATTTCTATCCCCAAAATGTATAGATTCTATGAATGATCAGAGTTGTCTCAAGTATGTATTTGAGGTCTAGACTTAGTTTTATGCAACAAGCTATAACACAGTAACTAATGCTAGAAATTACCTACAGGTGTAAAACCTTAAAGAGATCCTGGAAAAAAAATATTCAAGAAGAATTTTTAAAAAATACTTTTACTCACTTTAACTTTACACAATGATTAGTTTCTCAAAAACATATTAAGAAAAAAACACATTTTAGGTTAACAGTATTCAAAGGATTAGTTTATGTAATGATATAACCAGATAATTTACTTGTTTGTCCACTACTTTGATGTTACAAGCAAGCTACAAGTTTCCTCTTAGATCAAAGAGGTTGTTCACACTACTGTACCAAGATGATTTGATGTGCTCCATAAACATTGATGCTTTTAAATACAATTTATGATAAATGCTGATAACAAAAATTCACAAAGAACAGTTACGAAAAACACTAATGTTAGCAACATTTACTTTTTACTATATGCCATGCAGTGTGTTAAGTTTTAAGCACTATTCTCATAATCTTCACAATAATCTTAATGAAAAGGGCAATATATTATCCTCATTTTATAAATGAGAAAACTGGAATCCAGAGAGAAGTATCTTGTCCAGGTCACATGACTAGTAAGCAGCAGACTCAGGTTTATGTTCTAAGTAATTTGAAACTTCTTGACTATTATCATCATACCATGCTACTTTTTACTTCACAATTTTCATTGTCAAATTCAAAAATAATGCCATACCATCTGGTTACTAAGGATTTCACTACTCAAATCTATCCTTTTAGCTAACCTCTAAAATAAAAGCACTGCAAGTGTTTATTAGCGTTTAATATTTTTTTAAAAAGTGTGTGTGCGTGCATGTAATCTCTACACTGAACACAGTGCTCAAACTTACAACCTTGATCAAGAGCCATATGCTCTTCCAAATGAGCCAGGCAGGTACTCCAACAATTTTATTCTTATACTTCTACCAATGTGCTAATTTAAACATCTTCATCAATTTATGCTTGAGGGAAGCATCAAACTATTTGAATTTGTACAAGGATGTAGCTAACATGTTTCTTTTCACATCCAAAAATGGTACAAAGTGGGGCACCTGGGTGGCTCAGTGGGTTGAACATCCAACTTCAGCTCAGGTCATGGCCTCGTAGTTTGTGAGTTCATGCCCCGTGTCAGGCTCTTTGCTAACAAACAGCTCAGAGCCTGGAGCCTGCTTCAGATTCTGTGTCTTCCTCTCTCTCTCTCCCCCTCCCCTGCTCATGCTCTGCCTCTCATTGTCTCTCAAAAATAAATATATGTTAAAAAAATTTTTTTCAAATAAATGGTACAGAGTCATGTGAACAAAGATATGACAAAACTATTATTAATAACACAGAGCTAAAACTGACATACCAATCACTATTGTAGGTATTTTACAAGCAGATCTCACTTTGCACAGTACTGTTAGTAAGAACTCATATATATTGGAACTGTGTCCTCCATTCAGTTACCAAAAAATCTTGCAAAGTGAGGGTTGCCTATATTAACTCATTTAATCCTCATAACAACCATGAGAGAGTAGATGTCTCATTTTATACTTGAGGAAACTGTGGTATAAGACAACTTTACATAACTCATAAATTACAGAGCTTAGATTCAAACCCAGAAGGGCTAATACCAGAATGTATTATCTTGAACCTAGGACAGACTGCCTCTCAAATTAGCCAGCATTTCCTACCCTGTTACTTTAAGGTAACTTCATTATCAAGTTGCTAAATCATTATCAAATTAACAACATAAATTCATGAAAAACTTTTCTTTTTAAAAAAAATGAAACATTTACAGTTATATCAGAAAAGATAAAGACAGGTCCGGCTCTAATATAAGCCTAATTAGTATATTTCTAAGAGTGGTTCCCTAATACATTTTCAATATTCCCTTTCTCCCAACTACTTCAGAGCTTTAATAATGTCTTCCTAAAGGTTTTCCTTTTTTGTTCTATTAGTCATTTCTGTCAGTGATTTGTTTCACATTCAAATGTATTTTCAAGACTTATACCATAACCAAACGAAAAACCATCTCATCATTGTATTTTATAATAGGAATATTATTTTAAAGGTGATTATTAGGAGTATTTCTTAAAACATTACCTGGTAGTAATCTAATTTTTAAAATCTGTGTGTCTTCTTTTAAACCCGGCAGAATAACCTTCAAATTAAAATTCTGTTGAAAAAAATTACTTTAATTAAATCCAAGTCCTAAATAGCTCAGTAGTTTATCATCTCAATTCTGACTTTTGCTTTTCATTTCCATAACATTACAGAAATCTATTCAGTAAATTTATACTAAAATTATCATTTATGTATGTAAGAAATAAAGGTCAAAAAAATTAACTTCTATTACTCCCTTAGAGATACCAGCTTCTTCTAATTCAAAAGGAATAACCTTTGAATAATCAGAATCAAGATGGGGATTACAAAAAATACAGAAAATAGTGAAGTGTAAAATACCAAAAATCTAGAAATCTCTAAATGCAATGTAGTACTCTAGATTAGATCCTGGATTGAAACACTAGTTATTAGTAAAAACAAAACAAAACAAAAAAACTGGTAAAATGTGAATAAAGTTCACAGTTTTGTTACTAGTATTGTAGCAATGTTAATTTCTTAGAATGGATAAATGCTGACTATATAAGACTAATAAAGGAAACTGGGTAAAGAGCATATGCAAACTCTCTATACTGTATTTCCAACTCTTCTGTAAATATAAAGTTATTTCAAAAAAGATTATAAAAACCTAGAAATCATTTTAGTTTTTTTAGTAAGCTTATCTTACTAAAGTCAAATTTCCCTGATTTTCAAGTTCTTCTTCCAGAAAACTCTGAATTCCAAAAGATGTACAGAACTTGACCTTTAATTTGACTAAACAATACAGTATAGCATACAGTATTTAAAGACATTCACATGCTCTATTTTAAACACCATTTTGACAGAAAAAATTTAAATACATATTGTAAGTTAATGATGCAGTGAAAAAAGGCTATGTATTACTTGTTATTAGCCATAGTAATCCCTTTCGTCATGTAAATCTACTAGCTGCTTTATATACCTGACTGAAAAATTACCTTATTGGAATTTGTATTTTTTACTTTCCTAACCTTATCCCTCCTCAACCACTTTCCTTTAATCCAAATACCAAACCCAATACGTTCATAAATGTGAGCTAAAGTTTCTCATACTTTTGTGTTCTAAAAAGTTGAAGAGAAAAAAGAAACATAGTACTGGGTCACTGTTGAAAAAATGACTTTGAATATTAGAAGACTGGAATGAATATGAAGACAGCGAAAAATATCTAATTTACTGTTAAACAAAGGCAAACATGCTAGTTTTCCTTAGAGATGTAAAAGTTCAGTGAAATATTCCTAATTCTTAGGAACACCATATTGTCATCCTGTCACAAATACATGTTATCCAATTTGAAATTTTCCATTTCATTTCTATGACAAAAGAAATAAACATGTATTATAATATTTCAGTACAATGCTTACCTTGCCTTGACAAGAGTTTACAGGGCCCCTAGCTGTAACACCTCGAATTACACAATTTGGTCCTTTGGTTATTTCTTCATAATGCAAAGATAAACCACTGGAAAAAATAAATTTTTTTTAACTTCCCCTCCATAACTCACCAAAGAAGCTACAAATGTGTTACTTGCTCATGTGCCATTCTCATGTCTAATTCACTTTTCTAATAAAATATTATTTTAAAAAATGGAATAATTCAACCAAAGAAAATTCCCAAAAACTTCTTTTATAAAGAAAAATGATCCGGGGCGCCTGGGTGGCTCAGTCAGTTATGCGTCTGACTTCAGCTCAGGTCATGATTTCGCAGTTTGAGCTCAAGGCTCACATCAGGGGGTGCTGACAGCTCAGAGCCTGGAGACTGCTTCAGATTCTGTGTCTCCCTCTCTCTGCCCCTCCCCTGCACGCGCTCTTTCTCAAAAATAAACATAAAATTGGGGCGCCTGGGTGGCGCAGTCGGTTAAGCGTCCGACTTCAGCCAGGTCACGATCTCGCGGTCCGTGAGTTCGAGCCCTGCGTCAGGCTCTGGGCTGATGGCTCGGAGCCTGGAGCCTGTTTCCGATTCTGTGTCTCCCTCTCTCTCTCTGCCCCTCCCCCGTTCATGCTCTGTCTCTCTCTGTCTGTCCCAAAAATAAATAAAAAACGTTGAAAAAAAAAAATTAAAAAAAAAAAAAAACAAAAATAAACATAAAATAAATGATCCATAAGTGATAGCACTGGGCCATACCCTATAAATGATAAATTATAAAATGTAAAACATCATTTATTGAATAAGATACAAAGCAGGAAATCAACAAATGCTAGACCAGGTCTAAGAAAAGGAAATATACAAATAGGCCACGTGTCCCTATTAGGGACATCTTCAGACTTTGCCATGTATTTTCTTCAAATCTTTCACCCAGTGAGATGTTAGAAAATTTGTGGAATTATACACACACACACACGTATATATATTTTGAAGTTTATTTTGAGACAGAGAGAGCGCGCGTACGTGAGCACAAGAGTGAACAGGGGAGGGGCACAGAGAGAGGGAGAGAGAGAATCCCAAGCTGGTTCCATGCTGTCAGCACAGAGACCAATGCAGGGCTCAATCCCACAATCCTGGGATCAGGACCTGAGCCGGCAGCAAGAGCCGGACACTCAATCAACTGAGCCACCGAGGTGCCCCATCTGGCACTTATTAAACTGAATAGCAATTTTAGATAAAGTCCAAATAATCAAGTATAGTCTTATGATGTAACTTTGTTAGAATATATACTGAGTTCCCTAAATCATCTTTGACCACATGTAGGTCCTTATGTTGTAAACATTTTACTCTTGTCAAGGGGTAAGGTGAAGGAAGAAAAGGAAAAGGCAGAAAAAAGCCTAAGTTTTCTGAAAAATGGAATTTAAATATTTACAGGTATTAGTGAATAAGTTATAAAAATTAAATAACATGCCTTGTTCAAAAAAAGCTGTAAAGTGACATGTAAGATAAAATAGACTCCTTAGGAGAAATGGATATTAAAGATATACATCTGCTTTCGCTATCTCTTAAATCTCTACTTTGAGAACAAAAGGATTTCTTTTATTTACTGTTAAAAGGCTAAGCATAGGAAGAAAATGAAAAAGAGACAAGCAATGGCTAGGAACCTGGACAGCCAAACCACTCCCCTCCAGGCAAGAGACTAAATATTTGAGAAAACTGCCTAGCCCAAGAAAAAGACCTGAAGATACTGACAACAGGATTTTCCCCCAATAAAGGATTACAGATATATCATCCTATAGTGGAGTTCATAGTCAACAGTTTCTCCCACATTCTGTTTCCTTATCTACACTTTAGTCATTCAGTTATAAGCAGAAAACCAAAGACTACCAGGTATCTGAAGAGATAAAAAACCAACAAACAAAAAGCAACTTGGAGAAAGATTTTCTGTGCATATAAACTTTAAAAAAAAAACAAACCATCATTTATCAATGAAAAAACGTATTACATTTACAAAACAAGATCTACAAAAAAAATAAAAAAATTTCAGGGAACCAAGAAAACTCTTGGAAATTAAAAATAAAGCAGAAAGGAGGATTGCCTGAGTGGTTCTGTTAAGCGTCTGACTCTTGATTTTGGCTCAGATTATGATCTCAGGGTTCGTGGGTTCAAACTCCACATCGGGCTCTGTGCTGACAGCATGGAGCCTGCTTGGGATTCTCTTTCTCCTCTCTCTCTCAAAATAAATAAATCATCTTTTTAAAAAAAAAAAGCAGAAAGGAAAAATTCAATGGAAATGTGTAAAGTTGAAAAAAATCTGTCAGAAAGGAAAGCAGAAACACAAAAATAAGAAAAACAGAAAAATTGGGAAAATCAGAGAAGCAGTCCAGAATGTTCATTACCAAAACATAAGGTTACCAGAAAGAAAAAACAGCGATGATGGAAACCAGACAAAAGTACTTCAAATAATGTAGAGACCTATGCAAAGATGTATTACTGTAAAATTTTGCCATGTTGAGAATTAAAAGTAGATCCTATAAGCTTTCAGAAAAAATACACAGAAAACACAAAAATGAAAGTAAAACTAAGTTTAAATTTATCAACAGCAGAAGCTAAAAAGCAAAAATAGAGCAATGCCTTCATAATTTTTTAAATGTTTATTTTTGAGAGAGAGAGAGAGAACACAAGCAGGGAAGAGGCAGAGAGAGAGAGGGAGACACAGAATCCAAAACAGGCTCCAGGCTCTGAGCTGTCAGCACAGAGCCCAATGCGGGGCTCAAACTCACAAACCGTGAGATCATGACCTGAGCTGAAGTCAGAAGCTTAACCAACTGAGCCACCCAGGCGCCCCAATGCTTTCATAATTTTGAGGAAAATAGTGCCCAACTTTCAATACAATCAAGTAGAATAGAGACATTTTTGAGAAATAACTGTCTCTCACAGGTACTCCTTCATAGGAACCTAGTGAAGGATGTGTTTCAGCAAGAGAAGCTTCTAAAAAACTGGAGAGCCATGAAAAAGTAAATGCTAAGTAAAATAAGCCACTTAACAGTCTCACAATTCAGGAATGTTTCCTCAAGGACCTTAAAGACAACTCTCTGCAGTGTACTCATCAAAAAAAAGGTAAAAATCCCTATCTCCCAGTTTTCTGAGCCTAACTTCCAGTCAGCTGACTCCAAATTGCAAATCCTACAGCCAGTGGTAAACTTAGTTATTTCATCTTTAAAACATGAATATATAAGTTATAGCCACTTATCCACATAAAGGAATAAGGTTTTCTTCAGTCTTTGCAATCTCTTTATCCAATTGCCTATGATAATTATGACATTTTGGTTTAATGTTCAGTCAATAATGAAACTGTTTTCTCTTCTACCTTTATGAAGAAGTTTTCTAGGTTGAGGGGTAGGTTTTGTTTTTAATTTTATTTCCTCAACACAGAGGACACAGGGAATTCCTAAGATGAAGGTGAAGGAAGATAACAGAATGTCAACTATAACAAACATAAACACAATCAGTATAGACTTTAGCACATCACAAGCTCCAAGAGAGATGTCTCCAAAAATATGAAACTGATAGATTATCTATGCACTTAAAACATCTTAAGAGGATATGAGACAATTTGGCAGAGAGCTTAGGGTTTAATTTGTAATAAATTTATCCAAGGAAAAAAGTAACAAAGTTGTACAATAAAGTGACTAGTATCTACATAACTGCAACAGAGCAAGCACTAAATACCAATCAAGCCACAATATAAACTTTATTGAGGAATACAGGAATAGGAAGGAAGCTTATCTGTAACTGCAATGGCAACAAGAGGTTATCTTTATCTACAGCTGTAAATCAAGCAATAATGCCTACAACTGAAGAATGAAGAATAGCAATTCAAAATGTAGGTATGTGGCAGTAGTTACGAACAGATTCAAGTAAGAAAGTTGAAAATGGTTCTCTGAGAAGTGAGTTGTGGGTGGAATAGAGAGGGCAGAGAGAAAAGAAACTGCCCTTTTTTTTAAATAATAAGCCTTAACATACTATTTGATTCTTTAAATTATATGAATGATTTTTTTTAAATTAATCTAACACCGAAAAAAAAAAAAAAAGAAACCCACTCAGAAAATGGTCTTGGTTGAAGATAAATTCACATTTTTTTTTAGTAAGGATTTTTTTTTCACTAAGTTGAAAACTCCAAATATAAATATGCATGCACATGTGACAGAGAGTTCTTATGTAAGAATACCCTTATAAGGATAGGATAGAATTATAATCAATAATAGGTACCAAATAATGCACTAATATTTTCTATTTGTGACTAGAAGGGATATACTTTTAAGTGTTTTATTTTTAAACAAACACATTTAAGTGTTCTTTTCCATTACCATTTAATATTCAACTGAATGCAGTATGTCAAAAGACAAGCATCAGTTTTTGCACCTTAAGAGAACATAAAGCTAAAAAACTCATTTTGAGTATTTTTTATAACCATATATTGTTTTTCAAGAACTTAACCATGTGAGCTTCTAGAAGGCAAATACTATGTCCTTATTCACTTCCATATGTCTAGCTACAAATGCCTACAACATAGCACATGCTCAGATGATTAAGAGTGAACGATTACAACACAAAGGGAAAAAAGTACAGAGACAAGAGAAGAAAACATACGTAAAAAGTGGGCTCAAAAAGACAAATTTGGCAGCTAATGCAAAAAAGAAACAATTAGTATTCATGCTCTTGAGAATGAACAAGACTTTCTCCCAAAGCACCTTAAAAAGAGAGAATGGAAAATAATGAACATCCTCAATCATAGTTAAGTTTCTGATTTCTTATTGTAAGCCAATCACAACACTAAAGAACTATTACATAGAGGGAAATTCTAAGGAAAGACTCAAATTTCCATGGAAACCATAAACTTTATGGCTATAGTTTAAAAAAAAAACAAACCCAAAACTGTATTACCAGGTTAAAAACCTTCCAGAGTAAGCAATAACACTAAGTTTAAGTAGCAATAACTTTCTTTCATACTTGCAGAATAAAATGGAGTAAGACAGAGCTATCACTTTCACTTGAACAACTTTAACAATATTTTGTCAAAACTAAAGCAATTTATAATGACACTGTAGTCACAAAGCATAGCCTGGGAGTAAATAAATCCCCCAGATATTAAAAAATATACTATACACTCTAAATGATAAATCTAATGTTAAACACACACAAATAATTTAAGCTAAAAAAAAAGACTAAATGCTTAGTAAATATGAAAAATCATATACAAAATGATCCTTCAAATTACCTTGCTTCAAAAACTGGCTGAATATCATTTCCTAGTTGACTAGTATGACCAAATTCATCCTGAAACTCCAGAGGGATATTGAATGGGACTCCAACACGAAAAGGAGGATCCATAAGACCAAATGAAAACTTCTCTGGTTTACCCTCTTTAAAAAAAAAAAAAAAAAAGTAAACATGAGAAGCAAATTCATAGGTCAGAAACAGCCATATTTTATATACAGGATATTAAATTATGACAAAGATGGCATTTTAAATCTGTGAAAAACTTATATAAATTAAATCTAGTGTTTTTAAAAATTTATTTATTCATTTTGAGAGACACTGTGGGGGGGGGGGAGGAGACAGAGAGAGGGAGAGACAGAGACAGAGAGAGAGAGACAGAGAGAGACAGAGAGAGAGACAGAGAGAGAGACAGAGAGACAGAGAGAGAGAGAGAGAGAGAGAGAGAGAGAGAGAATTCCAAGCAGGCTCTGTGCTGGAACTCACAAACCATGAGATCATGACCCAAACCGAAACCAAGAGTCAGAAGCTCAACTGACTGAGCCATCCAGGCTCCCCTACATAAATTATACCTATAAGCCTCATGGGAAGAGTCAGATCTTTATCTCACTATATATAAATTCTACGAAATTATTAGAATATAATGAAGAAAAACTTTATAACCTTATCATAGGAGAAACTAAGGCAAAACACAATATCCCTCCTCGTCAGTGGTTAACTGTAGTGCAGAGGCAGATGATTCCACCTCTGACATAGTTTCAGAAGGTCAATAGTAGCCTAAAGCTATGTTACAATTCCTGCGTCATTCACCTCACTTCATCTCATCACACAGGCATTTTATCATCTCACATCAACACAAGAAGAATGAGTAAAGTAGTATAGGATTTTTTAAGAAAGAAAATAATTTCTATTACTGTATATTTTTATAAATGTTCTATTTCATTGTTACAACAATCTCTTACTATTATATAATCTCTTACTGCCCCTAAATTATAAATGATACTTTATTATAGGTAGGTATACATAGGAAAAAACAGTACATAATATGATTTGTTACTATTTGCAATTTCAAGGGATTCACTGGTGGTGGTATTGCAACATTTCTGCTGCACACAAGAGGGATTACTGTATTCAGGAGCTATGAAAGAATGTATTTAGCAAAATATATTTTATTAGTTATAATGAACAAAGTTAAAAGAGATGCTTTATATGAGAAAATATTTACAACATATCCAACAAAGGTTTAAAATCCCGAATACATAAAAACTTCCTATAAACCACCTGTTTTGTTTTTTTTTAAACGTTTATTTATTTGTGAGACAGAGACAGAGCATGAACGGGGGAGGGTCAGAGAGAGGGAGACACAGAACCTGAAACAGGCTCCAGGCTCTGAGCTGTCAGCACAGAGCCTGATGCGGGGCTCGAACTCACGGGCCGCGAGATCATGACCTGAGCCGAAGTCAGCCGCTTAACCGACTGAGCCACCCAGGCGCCCCACCAGCTGTTCTTAAAGTGTGGTCTCTAGTCTAATGATTTCAGCCATCCCTTGGGAAATTATTAGAAAGGCATATTCTAGGGTTCACTCAAACCTACTGAGTCAGAAATTCTGGGAGTGATGCCCCGCAGTCTGTGTCTTAATAAGTTCTCCAGGTAATTAAAATACAAAGCCAAAATTTGAGAACCACAGCTTTAAACTATTAAAATGAGCACAGCAAACAAACAGGCTTTCACAGATGACACAGCCCAAGAAAGGCAAGAAGAGGTGCACAACCTAATAATGAAACAATTTAATCACCAAGTAGGATAAATACAGAGGTCAGCCAGGAATCGGCACAGGAAAACTGGAACTTTCATAGTCTGCTGGTGAGGGTACCTTGGCACAACCTTTAGGAAGGACAATTTGACAGTAATGTATTTAAACATTAAGGCATATACGTATCAGTTTTGCAATTCTACTTTTTGGTGTCCACACTACAAAACTTCTAGCACATGTACACAAAGCAGCATAAATTTTTTCCCATATAGAAACATGGTTTGTAATAGCCAAAAAATAGGAAACAACCAAAATGTTCATCAATAGAAAACTACTTCAACTATAGCATGTTCATCTATGGAATGTGTTCCACAGCTCTTAAAACAATGTGGTAGATCTGTACGTACACAAAGGAACAATTTCCATGGTGGCCCTATTGATTAAAGAAGGTAAGGTGATCACAGGCACTTAAATCAGCTCTCTCCAAAAATCCCATAATAATGACACTACAGAGATTTTATTCAGAGATTTTTTTTTTTTTTTTACAGAGGTCTAAAACTACAAAAACAAAATATACAATAGCAATAGGATTTGAAACTGAAGACCATATGGGTTCTCCATATGTCTTAAGTGTAACTGACTTAATGGAAAGACCCAAGAACATCAAACCCTCAATTATCAACAAAGCAAGCAGAGAACCAATCTAATTCACACTACAGGATACCCAAAAGTCTCAGGGATGGTATGTTGGAATGAAACCGGAATGAAAAAGACCTGCTGAAGTCTGTTTAAAGAAAGAGTTCCCCAAATCCCTACTCCTCAATACACAAAACCAGTCAATTGTCTTCCTCATCCCCACCAACAGATGGCTAATTCTCTGAGGAAGATAAAAGAGTAGGGTTAAGAAGTAAGGGGCAAAGCACTATTAAATGTGTCACAGTCTGCTGAAAATAGCAAGTGAAAGATTAGATAGATGTGAGAACCCCAACAGTCTTCCCCAGCTTGCTCCCAAAATGCTGGCAGCCAGGTATTTACCCACCTACCAGGAGACTGGAAGGCTCTACTCTGGGGAATCTGAACAGTCAAAAAAAGAAAACCTAAAAATTCTCATCATCTCCCCCAAATGAACTAAAAGCTTTCAAATGTCCTGTCGTTAAGTGTAAGCAAATCACTAGTCATGTAAGAGAGCATCTATTCTAAAAGGGCAAACATTTAAAACAAAAACAAAACCATGGAGGAAAATGACTATGAATGAAGTTTAAATGCTTCAAAAAAGACCACCACTGTTATTGATACCCTCCAAGAATTACTGAATATATGAAGTAGGCAGACAATGCTTTGAATAGGGAACAGAGAATAAAAAATGACAGCATAAAGGAAAAATTCAATAGAAAGGGTAGAATATCGTGTTAAAGGAATTTCCCATAATATAGTAAAATAAAAAATGAAAAGTAGAAAAAGAATATTAATACACCAGTCAAGAGGTCTACTGTCTTAATATTAGATAACGTGGAAAACAGAGTAGGAAATCAAAGTAATTCAAGAAAAATTCCTAGAATTTAAAACTTCAGAAACTAGAACAAAAAAAAGATTCTCCAAACAGCTGGGGGTCAGAGAAGAGGCAAGACTAGGGTTGGGGTGAGGGGCAGAGAGGCTCACAAGCAAAGGTCAGGAATCTGAATAGCTTTAGATGTTATCAGCAACAACAGAAAACAATGAGGACTTCAAAAATTTTAAAGAAATATCATTATGAATTTGCATGACATAGAGCTAGAGAGCATTATGCTAAGCCAAATAAATCAGAAGATGAATACCTTATGATTTCATTCATATGTGGAAATTAAGAAACAAAATAAACAAGCACAAGGGAAAAAAAGAGGCAAACCAAGAAACAGACTCTTAACTACAGAAAACAAACTGACGGTTACTAGAAGGAAAGGTGGTGGAGGATGGGTTAAATAGGTGATGGGGATTAAGGAGTACACTTGTCAAAATGAGTACTGAGTGTTGTACGGAAGTGTTGAATCACTCAACTGTGTACCTGGAACAATATTACGCTGTATAGTCACTGTATATTCAAACTGAAATTTAAGTAAAAACCTTAAAAGAAATGATTATGAAGCAGAATTATAGAGCCATTTTATTTATTTTTTTGAGAGCGAGTGCAAGAGGGGGAGAGGCAGAGGGAGAGGAGATCTCAAGCAGGCTCCACGCCCAGCATGGAGCCCAATGCGGGGCTCAATCTCATGGTGGGGAGATCATGACCTGAGATGAAATTCTGAGTTGGACACTTAACTGACTAAGCCACCTAGGCACCCCTATAAAGTCATTTTGAGATAATGATTATACAACTGGCCAAACATCTTTTACTGAATTATTTATCTATTCCCCCTTCATTTAAAATGCCACCTTCAGCATAATATGTAGTTATATACTGGTATTTCACTTACCTTTAACAGAAAATTTAATTGCTTTTGATGGTAGCGGTCTTCCTGCATATGTGTCTGCATTACTTTCATTCAATACAACTTGTAATTTCAACGTATAATTCCCCAACTTTTGAATATTTTCTGGACAAATTAAGAAGAAATTAAAAATCAAGTCAACATAATACTGACATAATTTTTAACATTCAGAATAATAACTCACCCATTTTTTTAAACCAGTAAGGCCATTTTCCTCCATGTTGACTAATATGTGAAATGATTTCTTTATTTCCATTTGAAGCTTAATAAAAGAAAAAACAAAACATTTATACCTTGAGAAACTGAAAACAGAACATGAATATGAAATGTCACACTGGTATCAAATATCTTTGTTTGTTGTACATTTTAAAATTGTTTTAAAACTTCATCAAAAGATCTAAAGTTATCCTATGCAAGTGAACAGCATAATGAAAATTAGCTCATTAAATCACCTTTATTTCTTAAAAATATATCTGTAAATAAGATTGATACAAAAGAACAGAGATAATTTTTTGATATTAAAAATAATTTTCCTTAAGAGTTTTCAAGATTAAAATACTATATTTATACAGAATAATCGCTAAGACCTAGTGACCTATTGTTATGGGAAAGGAGTAAAAGCATATATATCAAACATACTAGCTTTTTTATAAGGAAAAGACAGAAATATAAATACATTCTTGCTCAGTATTATAGCACGAAACACAGGAAAGATAAGCCAAAAACTAATAAAATCATTACGTAAAGAGGGAAGAAAAAAGAGTACAGGGATGACATAACTTCTCTGAAGGTTTATTTCTGACTTTGAAATTATGTAAATGACTTAAAAATTCAAGAAATTGCATTAAAATACAGCAATTCATAAACAAAACCAAAATGTGTATTAAGTAGGTGACTTGACTACATTTTAAAAGTATATTTCGGGGCGCCTGGGTGGCTCAGTCGGTTAAGCGTCCGACTTCGGCTCAGGTCACGATCTCACGGTCCGTGAGTTCGAGCCCCACGTCGAGCTGTGTGCTGACAGCTCAGAGCCTAGAGCGTGCTTCAGATTCTGTGTCTCCCTCTCTCTCTCTGCTCCTCCCCCGCTCATGCTCTCTCTCTGTCTCAAAAATAAACATTTAAAAAAAAAAAAGTATATTTCAAGTAACATTAGAATCATTTTTACAATTTATACAGAAAGAAAGATTTTAAGGACAGGGCTGCAAAATAGTCCAATTCATCAAGTCTTATTGTTAGTAATTATATTAGTATTATTATTTTGAAATGAAATACATTGTAGGATAAAGCAAATAACCATTAATGTTAAGGAATCTGGATTTTCAGCATTAAAGAAATGAAATAAAAGCATAAAGTCAAATTAGTTCAATAAAAACCCAAAATGTCAATGTGAATTCAGTTTTTCTTTTCAAAAAATGTTTGTGATTAGCATTTAAAAAGCTTAAAAGCAATTTCACCTGGGGGCAATGAGCAACCCTACCACTCAGATTGTGGCCTCTAAACACCATTCCCCACAGAAAGGAACCAGCAGTAATGGCTGAAACCAAGTCTAGGGTAGAACATGTATAACAATATTCTAGGATATCTTGAGTCAGGAAGCAAGAAAACTCGCATCAAAGACAAAAAGGATCACATCAAGGAGACAGAAGAGACAATATGAAGGCACATCAAAATGAATGAAGCATGTTAAATATATAAAACCCCACATACTCACAAAAACACTACCAAAAAACAGAAACTGCTCACCAGGCATTATTGTACAGCAACAATGCTTAACTGGTAATTTGCAATTAAAGAAAAAGAATTATACTTTTTACTGCCTTTCCTATAAAAGCTGCATTTCAGGTAAACCAATGAACCTAACTGATAAAATTCTTCACAGATGAAGTCTGGATAACAAATTAGGAAGGAACGAAAGAATCAGAAAAGAATTACCTGTAATAACTAATTCACCAAATAATTCAGGCAAAATCAACAATGGATGAGACTATTACATAATGGTTGAAAGAGAACTTTATAATTAGCCAAGTGAATTTAATGATCCATTAGCAGCACTTAACGTGGAACAATCATTAATCATATGCCTCTTAACATATAATACCATAAGAAACTCAGATTAGGTATAAAGTACTGATTCTTACTTTACAAAACAGAAATATTAGGAACCCAAATGTATTCAATCTTTTAGGCTTACCTTTCAGTTTTCTGGCAATTGAACAAATAGGAAAAGTAGTTAAATGACATCCCAAAGGAACAAACAGAATCTGTGAAATCCACTACACTACAAGTGATTGAGTTCTGTCAGCAAATTACTGGCATGAAGAAAAAAAGGAGGGAGCTCTACTTTGAAAAAAAAGAAATTGAAGACATATAATAACTAAATGTAATACATGTGTCTGATACCAAAACCACCACAAAAGTCTATCATTTTAGAAAATCAGAGAAATTTAAGTTGGATGGTTATAAGATGACCAAAAGGAATTACTGTGGTAATTGAAATTACACATTTTGAGAGATGCATGTACTTGAGATTCACCACATACACACACACACGCACACAGGCACGCGCGCGCGCACACGCGCGCACACACACACACACACACACACACACACACAAAACAAGTACAACCAAATACTTCCTATTGACTTAGGTTAACCAATATATCTTGGAGCCCATTACATAATTTAAAAAATGTTGCAACTGTAAATTTATAATGAATATTAGACAGTAAGCCATTAGAGTTCTCTAAAAAAGACCAAGCAACTTTCTGATACCTTTTTTATTTACTCAACAGAAACTTAATAACTACCTCTTGTACCCTAGGCACTAGAAAAAAGTGAAAAAAAAAAACAACAATATGCTTGCATTCATGGAATTTCCATCTTGTAGATCAAGGAGTCTGCAAACTACTTTATTGCCCATGGCTGCTTTCATTCTAGAATAGCAGTTAGGTAGCTGTGACAAAGAATTTAGGGTCCTCAAAGCCAAAATATGTACTATTTGATCCATTACAAATAATTTGCCACCTCTGTTCTAGACAGCAAAGGCACATTTAAGAAATAACAAAACACCAAGTTATACAAATAAATCTAAGTATATTAGTAGAAAACTAGAAAAACAGAAAAAAGTCTAAGAAAGTGGCAGTCTGAAACCTGAGAAATAGTTTTATCAAAGATATGCTGTTTAGGGATGCCTAGGTGGTTCAGTGAGTTAAGCGTCCAACTCTTGATTTAAACTCACATCGTGATCCAATGGTTTGTGAGACTGAGCCCTGTCCTGGGTTCTGCACTGTCTGCTTGGGATTCTTTCTCTCCCTCTCGCTCTCTGTCCCTCCCCTGCTCTTGCTCTCTCTCAACATAAATAAACATTTATAAATAAATAATTAATTAATTAATAAAGAAAAGTTGCTGTTTAAAAGTTGCAGGCAGAGGAAATACATACAAAGGTCCAGAGGTGGGAAAATTGGGCTTGTACAGGAACAAAAAGAATTATGACTGGGAATACAGTGAGGATGAAAATGTTAGAAATAAAGTTGAACAGGGAGACAAGGCCAGATCATGTGTGGAGTCCTGCAGAGCTACGAAAAGCCTAAAACTAACATCATATTCAGAAATAAAAGTCTGAAAGTTTTCCCTCCAAGATCATGAACAAGAAGACAAGGATGTCTGCTTACACCACATCTATTCAGTATGGTACTGGAAGTCCTAGCCAGACCAATTAGGAAAAAAGAAAATCCACTTTGTAAAGAAAGAAGTAAAATTTCAATGTTTGTAGATGACATAATCTTTTCAATTTTTCGTAATGTTTATTTTTGAGAAAGAGAGATAATGCAAGCAGGGAAGGGACAGACGAGGGAGACAGAGGATGTGATGTGGGCTCTGTGCCAACAGCAGAGAGCTCAATGTGAGGCTCCAACTCACAAACTGTGAGATCATGACCTGAGCTGAAGCCGGACGCTTAACCAACTGAGCCAGCCACCCAGATGTCCCAATGACACGATCTTTTATGTACAAAGCCCTAAAGATTCCACAAAAAAGCTGTTTACAGTCAATAAATAAATTCAGCACACCTGGATGATACCAAACCATGTTCATGTATTAAGATGACAATAACACCCAATGATTTACAAATCCAATATAATCCCTATCAAAACCCCAATATCACTTCTTCCAGGCATAGGACACCCATGCTAAATTTAGATGGAATCTCAAGGGACCCTAACAGCCAAAACAATCTTAAGAAAAATAAAGTTGGAGAACTCACATTTCCTCTGAAAGTTTACTGCAGAACTATAGTTATCAAAAACAGTGTGGTACTGGCTTAAGAGCAGACATACAGACCAATCAAATAGCCCAGAAATAAAACCTTGAATATATGGTCCAATGATTTTTGACAAGAATGCCAAGACCATTCAATGGAGAAAAAAGTATTTGATTATTGGTGCTAGGAAAACTAGGTATCTACACGCAAAAGAAGTTAATCTATATAAATTAAACTCAAAATAAATCAAATAACTAAATGTAAGAGCTACAATGATAAAACTAATCTTACACATGAACATTCACGAAACAGCTTCCTGACACTGGATTTAGCAGTGACTTCTTGGGATAGGACGTCAAAAGAAAAGGCAACAAAAGCAAAAAACAGAAAAATTGGACGTTATCAGAATTAAAACATTTTCTGCATCAAAAAACCCCATCAATAGGGTAAGAAGGCATTCCACAGAATAAAGAGAAAATATGTGCAAATTATACAGTATCTGATAAGGATTATTCAAATATAAAAACTCCTACAACTCAAAAACAACAGAATTTAAAAATGAGAAAGGACCTGAATAGACTCTTCTCCAAAAAAGATATAGAGATGCTCAATAAGCACACAAAGAGATGCTCAATATCAAACAAACGGGTGGGGTGGGGAGGGGCAGAAAATGACATGTGTTAGCAAGGATGTGGAATGTAAAATGGTGCAGCCACTGTGAAGAACAGTCTGACAAAAAGTTCCTCAAAAAGTTATACATTAGAATTAGCATATGATCTAGCAATTCCACATCTGGGTATATGCAAGAGAATTGAAATCGGGGACATAAACAGATATATGCATACCAATGTTCACAGCGACATTATTCATAATAGCTAATACATGACAGCAACCTAAGTGTCCATTGATGAATGAATGGATAAACTAAATGTGGTACACAAGCATACAATAGAATATGATTTCACTTACTTGATTCCACTTACTGAGATACCTAAAATAGTCATATTCACAGAGACACAAGGTAGAACAATGGTTACCAGGAGATGTGGGGAGGGAGTGATGGGAAGTTATTACTACAAAGTTTCAGTCTGGGTTGAAAAAAAGTTCTGGAGATGGACAGTGGTAATGGTTGTACAACAATATAAATGTATTCAATGCCACTGAACTGTATGTTTTTAAATGGTTAACATGATAAACTTATGTTATATATATTTTAACATAATAAAAAATGTTTTTGGTTGGAAAAACTATAGGAGGGGGGGCAGGCAGGAGAGTCCGAGTCACAGCAAGACTGAAGGATGCTACACTGCTGACTCTGAAGATGGAGGAATGAGCCACGAGCCACAAGCCACAGAATGTGGGCAGATTCTACAAGATGGAAAAGGCAAGGCTGTCCTAAAGCCTCCAGAAGGAACGAAATCCTGACACTTTGATTCTAGTCAGTGAACCCCATCTGGAATACCTAATAAATGGTGGGGGGGCGGGGGGGGGGGAGGGTTGGAGAAATAAGGTATCGGGTGTCACAAAGGCCAAAAATGAGAGTATTTCAGGAAAATAAGTTAGTCAAACTGTTGAATGCCAAGAGACCTAAGAAGACATTTACATAAAGTATATAGGATCACTGACTAGTTTTTAAATTGTTGGAAATAAACATATATCAAATCAAATACTGTATCTTCAAAATCCATGGATGAGACACACAGTATGTAGGGACAGAACAGATCCTTAAACGTAAGTGAAAATACTTTTAGGCCATCAAGAAAAAGCAACGGACAAGAAACAAACAAGATGATTCAAATTAGGGAAATATAAAATGAGCAAGAATACTCATTTCTTCTCCAGTCAACAGGCCTATAATCTAAGCCAAGTACTTCTAGCTCACAGGTTCAGAGCCATAGTTTTTTGATTTACAACAGATTTTATGGATTAGCTAATCTGAATTCCTATCTAGTACAAATTCCTACACATATATACACCATATCTTATTTTAGCCCACAGTCACCTTCTTGGGAAAATTCAGAATAAAGGGTTTAAAAAAAACAGGGTGCCTGGGTGCTGGGTGGCTCGGTCAGCTAAGCACTGGATTCTTGGTTTTGGCTCAGGTCATGATCTTGCAGTTCGTGAGTTTGAGCCCTGCACTGGGCTCCACACTGAGAGCGCAGAGCCTGCTTGGGATTCTCCCTCTGCCCCTCCCCTGTTCGTGCTCGCTCTCTCTCTCTCAAAATAAGTAAATAAACTAAAAAAAAAAAAAAACCCTTGGAAAAATACCGATTAAAAAATTAGTCATAACACACTTGGAATTCCTAACTTTAATCAAATCTACTGTGTCTCTCAGATTGTTAGATCATCGATAATTATATGTAGATATTAAAACCTGCATTATACATTTAAGAACAAATATTTAAAAAGATCCAAATTAGTTTGCATACTTACAATGCAATATAACTTTGAGCTCAACCAGGAGTTTCTTTGACCCTCCATGACTTGTTCCTGGAAGCTTCTGCATTGCTTCCCCCTTTTTATTCAGTATTTCAATTCTTAATGCACCTACCAGTCCAAAATTTAAAATAAGAATGTCTTAGTTACACTCAAAAAATGTGATGAGGTCCATCAAATGATGAATAAAGAAATTATGGTTTATATACACAATGGAGTACTACATGGCAATGAGAAAGAATGAAATATGGCCCTTTGTAGCAACGTGGATGGAACTGGAGAGTGTTATGCTAAGTGAAGTAAGTCATACAGAGAAAGACAGATACCATATGTTTTCACTCTTATGTGGATCCTGAGAAACTTAACAGAAGACCATGGGGGACAGGAAGGGGGAAAAAAAAACAGGTTAGAGTGGGAGAGAGCCAAAGCATAAGAGACTCTTAAAAACTGAGAACAATCTGAGGGTTGATAGGGGGTGGGAGGGTGGGTGATGGGTATTGAAGAGGGCATCTTTTGGGATGAGCACTGGGTGTTGCATGGAAATCAATTTGACAATAAGTTTCATATATTAAAAAAAAATGTGATAAGTCTGCTAGGTCTTGACATAGTGTTTTAATTCATCATGGTCTTTTACATATTAACTATGTAAGACACACAAAAAGCATATTTTCAGTATTAAGGGAAAAAAAAAAAAAAAACATACCAATGGGGGTTCCAGCAGGCCTAATCTCATTTGGCAACAATTCATCTCCTTCAGGCCAAGTTACTGATAATCTATCAGGGAGCCTATTATGAAACCAGCATATTAATGTTTCATGAACTATGTTAACTATGGTCTTAATAAGATAAATACAAGTCACCAGAAACTGTAATATTTATTTTTGATATAGTATTTTGAAAGGCTAATGCTAAAATTCTATATGATTAATAATCTAAAAAAATTTCCCTAACCATTACTGTGGTTACTGAAACAGTAATACAAAATCTCTTGGTATTAAGAGCCAAGAATTATCAATTGGGGGGAGGGGGTTCCTCTGCTCTTTTACAGTACAAGTTACCTTTGGGAAATACAATAAACTATAAGAAGAGAATTATTAGTGAAATTCAGTAAGAATCAAAATGACTGCATCATTAGCCAAGCAGGAGCTACAAACAGTTTTGTTTTTCTACTTTCCTTTACTTCTTTGGTACTGATCTTTACCTCCCAACAGTTACTACGACTTTCTTCTAGTGGTAGGTCAAACCAAGTTGTTTTCTAACATATTTGAGTCATAGTGCCTATAACAGTGACACTTTAGATACATAAAATTTACTTTTTCTACAAAATGCAGGATTCTATTTTACAAAGCTCTCAATTTTTTTTAACAGCAAGTTCATCACAATATGTAAATCTAAGACTACAAATGTCCTATTATGTGTCCATTAACAACACACTCAAGAATAGTTAAAAACGCTATGATTCATTTTTTATTTTGTTACTCTTATCCTGCAATTTGAAATGTGAATTACCTTGCCATTTCATCTTCTACATATTTTTTCACAGCTTTCTCAGCAACTGTCCTATCGAGCTTTGCAATTGGCACAGTTTTTACTTCATCATACAGTGCTTGAGGTTCCTGAATAATTTATATCAACATTTCAAAAAAAAAAATTCAAATTTGGCTACAATGAAAACATTTGTTTCTTCCAAAGAAACATTTTACTCCAATTAAATATGTAAGTCATAATAACCATTATTACATTATACCACAATGGTTCTTCTATTTTTCATGTAACCTCCTTAGACATAATTAAATACCATTTAAATATTATCAAGAATATAAGGATAAAGCCCACTCTCATTTTAGAGTTATTCATCCTGGAGAAAGAATTCTGGCTCCAATTTTTTACTAGTTTGTGGGCCTTGGACAAAATTTGCACTTTACAAAATTATTCTGACAACTAGAAATAACATACGTATGTTTGTTAAACATTGGGCAGATGTTAAGCTCTACAGATTATTGAAAACACCAAATAAGAAACACAAAAATTCATGCTAACACTAATGTATCCAAAAGAAAAACCAAATGCAAGCAAAATATAAAATACTGTATCTTTATTTCAGCATTAAACAAAAATAAGCAGTACCAAGAGACTTCCAATAAAAATGTTTTATTACTTGCTATCTTACCATTGCAATCTGAACCTCTCCTCCTGTGGCATATACTTCTCCATCATGATCACCATAAAGAAAAAATTTTACTATGCTTCCATAAAAGAGAGGAAGTGTCTTGATTGTCTTGACCTAATAGTTTTTAGAAAAAGGCTTTTAGTATTTACTAAAACAGGCTTAATATTCATAATCATAGAACTATTTCACTGAAGGGGAAAATTCAGTATCGAAAAATTACTGAAAAAAAACATTCTAATAAAGTTGCATTTATTTATATTTGCTTATATAAGTTTCCCACTTATTCTTAACATACCTTTGTAAAGACACAGTGGCTTCTTCATACAAAAATGTCATTGCTATGCATATGTCTAAAAGGTCTAGAATTCCTCCAAAGTCAATTATGAAGCCAAAATACCTCAAACCCTTTTTTCCCCACAAAATCTTGCTTTCAGACTATGAACAGTGACTATGAACAGTGAATAACTCTGACAACTTATTCCTTTCAAATAAACTGGCTCAAAGCTTGCCTATGGGTACTTCTTTTCCTTATGTGGCTTTAAAAATCTAAAGATAATTTTCATTAGTTCAATTCAGAAACTCTTGACAGGGACTACAAGAGTTTATACACAACCTACTTTTTCGGCCTCATTTCTAAACTATTTCCTTTCACACACAACATGCTGCAGGACAACCCAACTTTACTACTTGCTGTTTCACTGCACTTACCTGTATTGTTGTCTGCGTTCAGATTATGGTCTCTGAGAAAGCACCTTATTCAACTACCACACAGAACTTGACAAAAGTGTTCACTTCCTCCTTGTAACTCACTGCTTGACTTCAGGGTTTCCTTCTATCTTTATCCCTTTCATTTTCCTTTGCCAGTGCATCCTTTTCATCCTAACCCCCCTATGTGTTGGAAAAGCCAGGCTCTAACTTCACACATTACACCTCTCTAGATGATCACATACAATTCCCAGGCTTTAAATACACGATGACTCCTTTCCCACTACAGAGTGAATGGACACCTTCAACCTTTGTAGTATCTGCATAAACACCCAACTCTCTACCTCTTTCAAGATTCATACAAATGCCACTTCTTGCCCAAAGAATGTCATGATATGCTCTTCTCCCAGGCCCATTCATAGTCAGAAAATGCTCTCCTCTCCTTCCAAACTGCCAAAGCAGTATTCATTCTCTCCTTTCAAGCACTTGTTCTCTTATCTATTATTATTTATGTTTAGGTTACTACCAAGTTTAGACTATAATGTCCCTAAGGACAAAAGATCTCTCTCCTAGATCTCTTCATTCTCTATAATGTAATCAACAAGCAGAGTAACTTACAAGCAGCAAACAGGTAACGAAAATTTAGTAAAAAAAAAAAAAAACAAAAACAAAGCAAAAACCTCATTACATCACATTAAAAAAATTTAAGACTCTCCATTTGAGTAAAGTTTAGTGCAAGAAAAAAAAAATAAAAAGCTTACTAATAGAGCCTTTGGGAAACAGGTTTTTAATAAGTGCCACATTAAATTATGCCATTAAAATCAGTTTGATATTTTCATTCTTTCCTGGCTCCTGAGGAGCCAATACATGCACTATTTTGTTGTTAAATTCTAATACATCTCATTTAGTTTCAAATTCTATTCAAAACCGAATCCAGAAATAAGTTAAACCTACCAGCTGCCCTGCTTTATATATTTTTCCATCCCATTCTATTGCTGAGTATGTCGCCCAGGGGCCCTGCTTTTTAGAAGGAAGATCGGGACGTGTAATTATTCCTTTAAAAGATGTAAATTTTATTTGTTTGTCATACTTCTCATGACAGTCCTTCAGCCATAAAGCAAATTCTCTATCAATTTTCATTCGCTGTTCCTGTAAAAAACAATTTTTAATGCTCTATGAAATATAGCTACTAGTAAACAAATATAACCATAGATGCTTGTCATTCATTCCTTTTTTTCTTCCACATACCCCACCCTCAGAAAACCTAATAGAAAATTAAAATATTCTGCTGGAACTTTCTCCCATACAAATTTAGATTTCTAACAAAAGCATTACTAAAGAAAAAAAGTCTTTGCTATCATCTTTGGAACCAAGGTCTCAATGGTCACTACCAACAACAAAAAGCTTTCCTTCTCTGGTACGAATTTAAGAGTACACCAAAAATGATGAATACTGGCTGCCTAGCAGAAAGAGAAAGGTGATAAAAATTTCTCTCCATTTATCAAGCATGCATATACATACATACATATATACATACACACATACACACACACACATACATACATATATACACACACACAGTAAACATACCTATAGCGTATCTATGGTATTAAAATATAATTGGGGGAGTGATCAGGGGAAAAAAAGGTCTAAAAAGCTCCTTATGAGGAGGATAATGAAAAAAGGGTTGAGAAACACTGCTATACTGAACACATTTTTCCTTTTACATATTATATATACATATATATACGTATGTATATGTATGTGTATATGTATATATATAGTACCCATTCAAAAAAAGTTAAAACACGTATAGAAAATTAAGTGTTTTCTAATAATAAGAAAATGTGTTATTGTTTACCATTCTTCACCCTGTTGGAAGATAGTATAGAAAGATTTACACTCAAGCATAAGCTGTTTAATGCCTGTCTTTAAGAGAATTAGTAGGGAAAAAAAACCTCCACAGTACATGCTTTCACAGACAATGACACATGAAGTTCATTTCTTCCTACATATCTTACTGTATAATATACCATTTCCAAATGAAAATGGAACAAAATAAAAAATGATTTCACCTTAAATTTATTAACTTGCAACTGGAAAACCAATCTTATCACTGAAGAAAGTTAAGCCTACCAAATTTTTATACTGCACTTCAATGTACAGCCCTTACAGTATAAAATATTATTTTATTTGCTCTCATCAAATGGACATGCTTCTGTAGCTTCTATTCACTGTCATAGGTCTTAATATTAAGATCTAAATATCTGTAAAATTTTCATCCAAACACAGCCTAATCAGTTTGAAATTTTTGAGTAATGTAAACACATAAATGCTCAAGAATTTATATTCTTTTGATTTAATAAAATAAAAAGCATAAAAATTATCAGTACAAGTCTATACTACTTGTGATTTTTCTTGTACTTAAAATAGAACACAGGCAAATATTCAAAATTTATATTTAAAATCATACCTGTCCATTTAAAATCCTTGTGAAAAGGGTGTTCTTGTCTTTCAATTTTAGCTCAAGATCCATAAAAGTCAGTTTATTTGTGCTGACCTGGAATTTGTCATTAGTGAATAATGCACCAGATATTCTATTGTAACATTCAATTGGCGCAAGCCCTCTCTTCTTTGGAGGAGTACACCAGTCAAAACTTGAACAGAATAAAACATCAGTTAGTAAAAGATAAGGTTTATAAATCAATGTAATTTCAGCAAAAATCAAAACTTACTCTTCAACAGATGTATATGGTATTAGCCGTCCATTCCAAAAACATTCAAAAATAGGCCTTTTCCCTCTTGCTGCTTTCTCAAGTATAAAACAATCATCATCATCATCTTCATCTTTTAATTCTAAAGCAAATGCATGAGTAGAGCAAAATGTTTATTGCTATAGAGTTTATGCAATTTATACCACTTCTTTAAGTGAAATATTAAAGTTGCTTCAGAGAAACTATGACAAAAACTCATTAGGTCTCTCACACTGTTTTCTGTAAAACTTAATGACAACTTTAGTTTGCCCTCAGAAAGGCAGATTTCTGAAGTTGTTCCCCATTATCAATGGTGTTCTTATTTATATTAATATATAATTACTTACATTACTTATCAATCTGTGTTAGGAGTACTACACGAGCTGCTAAGCCTGCAATCTTTAAAATCTATTTACAGTGTAGAAGAGTCACACATGCAAAGAGACTATGCCCTATAGCAGAATCGCTCTTCCCTACAAATACAGAAGCTTGAATACTGTACCTCAAATACAAGTTTCACAATTCTGTCAGAACCAGTAGGTTCACATAAAAATCATCTGAGAAATCTACAGTATCTAGTAGCAGCAACTGTGCCTAGTTTGAACAAATTAATCAATAACACTAAACTTAATTTTACTTTAAATAACCTATTAAATTTTCAAAGATCAAATTCAGGTGATACAGCTACAATTATAACATATCACAAAGCATCAGAAGCATTATTAGCACAATTGTCTATAACACTTTTATGCTTCTGAGCAACACATTTTCATATATCCAAACAAATTAGGATCAAACACTATGGTCCTGATAGAGTAACACCTTAGTTATTTCGGCATTCAGGCACCTACACAAAATAAACTCTTCTTCCCCCAAAAAACACTCAACAAAGAAGTTCCTTTCAATCAAACCCAATCACTTTGCTCTTGGAGAATCCCTCTGGACCACACAACTTATTGATTCTTATTTTAAGATACCACTTGAAGAACTTTATCTTTTTGTCTACAGCATACAAAAATGACAAAAGGTTGGCAAATTAAAAAGGGGTCAGCTACATTGTGGAAGGTAGAGCCACACTTACTAATAATGTTGGACACTATTCTAAGGATTTGCACCAGCTTCTTATCTAAAATTCACAACACCTCTACAAGGAAAGAGATTACCTCCCATTTCACAGATAAAGAAACAGATAAGGAGTAGTTTGTCAAAGTTTACACAACATAAAGTGTCAAAGATGGGACTTACATTAGGAAATCTGGTTCCAGAACTCACAAGACTAACAAGTATTCTGAATGAGAAAGTTTAATATTGTTACTCTATGTATTCAATGCAATCTCAGTACTCCACCAGGATTTTTTTTTTTCAACGTTTTTTGTTTTTTGTTTTTTTTATTTTTGGGACAGAGAGAGACAGAGCATGAACGGGGGAGGGGCAGAGAGAGAGGGAGACACAGAATCGGAAACAGGCTCCAGGCTCCGAGTCATCAGCCCAGAGCCTGACGCGGGGCTCGAACTCACGGACCGCGAGATCGTGACCTGGCTGAAGTCGGACGCTTAACCGACTGCGCCACCCAGGCGCCCCCCCACCAGGATTTTTTTTAAGTGAATGTACAAAGTGATTCCAAAGGTTACCCAAAAGAGCAAAAGATTAAGAATTTTCTCAAAAACGAATGTTAAGTGTCCTGATCTGCAAGTATCAACATACAATACGAAGCTATAAAAGTATCATTACTCATATATACAAATATAAAATAGATCAATAACTTAAAGAATTCAAATGTGTGTACTTATTGGAACTCAGTATTATAAAATATTTCAAACTATTTAAAAAACAGTAACATTAAGTAACTGGTGGTACAAAACCAAATACTCACATGGAAAATATTAAGGCAAAGCCCTACCTCATTGTAGTACAAAAAAAGGAGATTATACATGCATTAAAGATCTAAACATAAAATGGCTTTTAAAGAGAACTACAGGACATTTTTATAATCTGGAAATATAAGAAGGCTTTCCAAAGCAAGACAAAATCAGAAAGCATTAAAAAAAAAAAAAACTGACATGACTATGAAAAGCTTAAAACTTATTTATAAATACCTACAAAGATAATGAGAAAACAATATATAAAGGATTAATATGCAGTACATAGCTAAAAGTTCAGTAAGCAATTCATGAGAAAAGAATATGTAATATTCTTTAAAGCCAGTGCTTTACTCATCTGGAAGTGAATACACACATAAATCAAGAATTATAAAAATTATAAATACGTAAGAATTTAAGACATGCTTAAGAAAACAAGTTTTAAAATTTATCTAGCCCTAAGAGCCCAACTAATAATAATCATTAAAAAATTCTAAATCACAACTTCACATTTTGTAGCTAAGATAACAGATTAACATACTTGATGGAAAGCATGGATCATCAGGGTAAGTTTCTCTATCATATAAGAAAGGGTGGTATCGAATAATCCCTTCCACTACACCATCGCCTTCAACATGAGCCTTGAACTCAAAACTATCAGCTGCTGTGTTTATATACAACGTCTGCATGTCATCTTCTATTTCCCTTAGGTTGACAATCTTAGGTGCCTTCCCCTTTTCAAACATAGAAATCTAAAATAAAAATAAAACAAAAATAATTAAATTCTATGGTGACTTCACTTTTGCTCTCAACTATGATCTAACAACAGAATAGGTAAAAACTTGTATTTAAACAAGTAATCATATAGCTTAATTAAATATATTTATATATGGGTTAAATAACCATAAGTAGCAACCCAATAAGGAACACAATATACTACTTAAAAAAATAGAACATAAGCAAAGCAGAGCTAAAGAACAATTAACTCAGGAGTACATTTAAGGCTTCTTGCTAGAGGTAGGAAGTGAGACAACGATGCATGTGAAATTCTTTCCAAGATGTGGGCAAGGATATGGAGAACCCAATATTCATGTTCTATACTTCTAAATCTTACTTCACCATCATAAGACTTTTATGAACAAAGAGAAACTTTATATCCCTTTTCCTCCCCACTTTGATATCTGATGTTCAGCAACAACTCACATCTCTAAAGAAGACAGGAGAAAAAGAAAGCAAATACTATAGTAAATAAAGGTTCAAAAACTACATAGATCTAATAATGATCTCTCTATTTAAATATTAAATTGCCAAAATACTTTGGTAAAAGACAAAGAAAGAAGGGTTGTCTATTGACTGATTTTTCTTATCCAAAGTCATTTGGAACTGGAACAGATACCTAATAACTTGTAATATTTTAAAAAAGAATTTTATCTTACTTCAATATCAATGTTGTTGAAAGGTCCAACTTCTTTTGATGTACGTTTTTCATTGCCTTTTGGGCCATGAATATAGTAATGATAAATATGCCTAAAATGTAGAAAAATAACTTTATACTTTTAATTCAATTTAATTCATAAAATTACAGTTCACATAATAACCTACAAAAATAATTTTTATGACCACTATTTGGCAGTATCTATTTGGTAGGTACCAGCCAAGCACTATACTAAGCATTCTTAAATACAGTATACCATTTAACGGTATAAACAATTTGAAATGCCAGGTATTACGATCTCACTTTATGGATATAGAAATTGGGGTGCAAGGAGTTCACACAATTTAAGGTTACAAAACTAGAGTTGGAGAGAGGTGGACTACAATCCTGGCCCTTCCAACATCAAAAGCCCACATAAATTACACTTCTAAGAAGTATAGTATGAGAACTAGAAGGCAAGAGACTATAATTCTACTTGTCAGGAATGTTCTAAAAGAGACTTAAATAATCAGGGAGTACATAGGATTGGATATTTTTAAACTATCTGAATATGAGAATGTTATTCTATAACTCTCGTCTCTCCTCTCTTACAGCATTGAGACATTCTTCCCCTAACATTCCTAAAGCAAAACTAATAAATTCAACATAATCCCTTTAAAAACCAATTCACAACTCACTGCTACTTTGTTTTTAAGTTTTAAAAGTTTTTTGGTAAGATTATTTAGGGCTAAACCATACTATGTTATTATTTACTCTTCAAACAAGTATTTGCAATATTCCTTCATGTGAATTTTATTTGTAAAAAATTATCCTAGCTAATCTTTAAAATACTGAAATAAAAGGAAATCACTGAAAATCTTTAGGTCTTTCCTCATGCATATCAAAAGTGTTACCGTAATCAACAGTTAGTTTACAAGAATACATTAAGAAAGTGCTATAAATAGCTTAAAAGAATTTCAAAGAATGGTTAAAGTAATAGATTATTCTTTGCTACAGCAAGATTATATTCTGTGTTATGTACACTGAGCTCCTTTGGTTAAAAGAAATCATTACAAAATAGCTAATGAGATGTGTACTTCGAGAATAAAAATTCCAAAGTCCTATTTAAAATTCTTAGGTTACAGAGTCAATAAACATCAATACGCAGCAAGAAGAAAAGATACTTCTAAAATAAAATTATTTTCCTATAAAAAATTTTTAAACTGTTAGTATACATTTCTCTACAAAATAAAAAAAAAAATCTCAAATTAAGTACATTAGTTAGTCTTTTGGGTAAATACAAAAAATGTTTTTTAAAAAATGTAAATTTTGTGCAGTTGTACCCATTTTTGCCATACTCAGTAATTCAGACTAATGCAAATTATGGAAATAAATGGTCCTTACTAGGTTTACAGAGAAAAAACTAAGAACCATTAAACATTCTGATGATTTAGTCTAATGGAATATGTCACACTCCCTAAAAGTTGTCCTGGAATAGATATACAACAATTTATTTTCAGTATTATTAGATCATATAGGCCAATTTGCATATTTTTATTTTAACAGACTTCATGCATTCGATAAACATTTATTGAGCATCTATTACTTAACAGGAAACACTAGGGATATAGTAGTACATAAAAAAGATTCCAATAGGGGAAGGCAGACAAAAAATTAAAAAAAAATACATGGTACGGAAGATTATGATAGGTGCTACAGAGAAGAACCACAAAAGGGGAATATGAAAGTGATGGTGCTGAATTTGATATAAGTTCCTAAGTTTATTTTAAATTTTATGACAGGTCTCAAAAGCCTGTCCTTCAAATAACGACCAACATACTGCAAGTCATCAATATTTATTTACAGAATAGAGAAGTATTTTAATGCCAAGATCAGAGCACTGGTTACTGTACTGAAGGGAAGGAAATGAGGCACAAAACACACAGCAAAGAGGTTTTTGATGTATCTGTAATATTTTGTCTTTAAAAAGTAGTAACATGTCCTCAAATAATTACTTACGCTAACTGTCTTGTCCAAAGAAGAAAATAATTTTTCAAGTACTGTATGTGTTCTGGTTGTACTCCTGTGATAACCACAGCAGTAAAGCTATCTTTTTCTTTCTCCTCTAAGATAAGATGATGTAGAAATCTTTCATCATCATTTGTAATGTGAACAGAATCAGATGGCTAGGAGAGTGAATATAAATACAATAGGTTAGATACACTTAATTGTAATAAACAAATAACATTTACATTGACTTTTAATATGATTTGCTTGGATAGTTCCATAAACAGGCTTCAAAAAACTTTTGAAGGAAAATGGTCCAATACAAATCAGCTGAGTATGTGACAATGCTGTGAGAGCAGGATAGCTTTAACATAAATTGCTAATGTGGCATATATACAGGAATACCCTATACCATAATGCTAAACCAATTGTAGAATCATAAAAGAAAAGGTAAAACAACAACAACAAATACTGAGTTTAAAAATGCTGAAAAAAAACTGAGGACACTTACTCTAGGGTGGAAAGAATTCTTCCTTGAGATACCTACCACTTAAATTGGTCAGGACAAATGCCCAGCTCTCCATGTTCAAGAAAACTGGGATGCAGCCTGAACCCAGCTGGCTTAGCCCAAAGGAACTGTGTTTAAAAGGGAGTAAAATCATCCTGTGCCCTAGTCCAGTTTCAGAGAATATCTATAGCTTGCTCAGAAGGAAAGTGGGGAGGGGGAAAGAACAGGGAGTGTTTGAGGGTAAGAATTACAAATGTCTCGTTTTTACAGTTAGTCTATATGTGTTAAAATTACATGTATATACATACATACACTATGTATGTTGCTATATACATAAAAGCTTGTAAGGATACACGCTGAACTATTACATCTAGGAAACTGTTTTTTTTTAATAAGCATCTATTACTACAGCACATTAAGTAAATAAAAACAAGCCCTCTAAGGGTGCCAGAGATGGTTAAGCGTCTGACTCTTGATTTCAGCTTAAGTCATGATCTCGCAGTTTTGAGATCAAGCCCCCCATCAGACTCCTTGCTGAATGCGGAGCCTGCTTAGGATTCTCTCTTTCCCTCACTCTCTGCCCCTCCCCTACTTGGGCACATGCACACACCCTCTATCTCTCTTGCTCAAAAAAATAAACACTCAAACAAACCAACCCTCCAAAACCATTCCAATGCATCGCTACACACTAACACTACAGCTACAACATACAGTATACAAATAACATTTTATACCCTTTGAGAGCTTAGTGGATTAGTTTGGGTTTACTAATGATGTGGGTTCATTACCAAATATTTATCAAGCACCTTCTAAGTCCTATGACTCAATATAGGCACAAGGAAGATAAGAGTTAACTAAGACAGTGCCCCTCCTCCCTATAAATTCCATCTAATAGATGAGAAACAAGTGATTACAAAACAATGTGCCATTATAAAGATATGAACCAAGAGCTACAGAATTAAAGAGTGTGACATTTTCCCAGAAGATTAGAACATTCCAGCCCCATGAGAATATGAAGGATTTGAGAGTGTAAGGCAAACAAGGTAGTTTGAAGTATATATTAAATATATGATGAAAGATGAGGCTGGAAAGGCTGAAAGAAGCAGTGAAAATGGATGGAAGAGAGGGTAGATGAAAAACTATTTTAAAAGTCAGAACTGAATGGTGAATGATTAACAAGGATTACATAATTACTAACTACTCTGGCCAAGGGATACTGTTAATTGAAAAGGGTAGAGGAAAGGTGAAGAGAAAGAAAGAATAGGGAAAGATGTAGATAATAATCTGATTTCAGAGGTACCAAAAGTGAGTTCTTTATGGAACATCTGGAAGGACATCTAACTGAAATTGGAAATGAGTATACCAGATGTAATCAGTTGGTATTCAGCACCAATTCATCCCACCTTTTGTTGTCCCTTCCTGGGCTGCAGAGAATGCAAAACCAAAAGTCTACCTTTCAGACTCCCTTACATTTTAGGTTGTGGATGCGAATTCGGTTTCATCAATTAGATGTAGTAGCCAAAGATTTAGAAAAGGAAAATGACTCAAAGCCCATTTCCTGAGATGTCTTGAACGTCTTCTGTTATCATGCAAGGTACTGAAAGACCAATATTCAAGTTCTGGCTTCAAGTGTTAGCACTGATACAGCACGGGTTATAGCCAGAAGGTCTGTGTTTTGATGTTGGGAACAATTGTGGCAGCAAGACCTTTCCAACACCTGGATCACAGATAAGGCAGGGTGTTTCTAAATTCCAGATCCAGTGGTGGTCCTCCAGCTACCTGGTTATAGCAGATGTTACAGCATGCCTTGAAGGTCACTTCAGAGTGTCCCAATAGCTTTCTATAAGGCTCAGCCAAAAGCCCACTCCTAGCGCTTTCAAAAATCATGCAAACATCAAATTCCTTTTATTAAATCCTTTTCTGTTTGAAGAGCCTACAATGATTTATTTCCTCAATGGAGTCCAGCCTGATTCAGTGTCTCAATCTTAAGAGAAAAGTCTTGACAAATACAGATTTAAGAACTGTTAGTATTAAGTAGCATATATATTGCCTCCTAGAAAAAGCAAGACTCCTGGTTGTACGTCAAGAGCCACCAACTCTGTACACATTGTAATAACTGTGTGTAAAAGTTGGAGAAGCCAAATAGTAGGCTGGAAAAGATTGTCCAGAAAAAGAAAAGGACCAAGGGCCTACCAGTAGCCATGAAACCTATGTTGGGACAAATTAAGCACAAAATCACAGGAAAAAGTGGCAGAAATGATGATCCAAGAGACATTAGTTCTATCCAAGCTTTATCATACCTATACAGTTTTAAAAATCACTTGAATTCTGAACTCCTATTTTCCACCAGTTTTAACACAGCATAATATTTCCACAAATATACTTTACAGGGCTTTGTGACGGTAACATAAGATGACAAAGATGGAATATCAGTATGTAAATATAATATGATATATAAATTGTGTAATAAATACAACAAACTTAAAAAGGGGAAAAGAGGGATGAGCAAAATGAAGAAATTTCCTAAACAGAGAATGTTAAGTTATACAGAAAATAAAGGTGGCTTGTAAGTATTAAAAAAAAAATCAGCCCATTAATAAAGAAAAGGTATTATTTTCACCTGTCAAATTGCCAGCATTTTACTGCCTTCCCCTCCACTCTACTTTTTAAAAATAAGGAAATTATCAGATAGGCCCTTCCACATACTGTTTTGGGGAGTATATTAGATGTGGGTTTAACCTTCTAGAAGAGCAATTTTGTAATACACACCATGAACATTTAAAAAGTTTAAATTCATTGTCATAACTATTAAGATTGTAATAGCTATATGAAGAAAAAACTGCAAAGACATTCATGGCAGTGTATTTATAATAAAATCCTTTAAATACAGTAAATGCTCAACAGAATAGTCAAATTATAACACATTCAGACAAAACACCATGAAGGTATTAAAAATGTGTGTGTACTAGGGCACCTGAGTGGTTCAGTTAGTTAAGCATCCAACTTTGGCTCAAGTCATGATCTCACAGTTCATGGGTTCGAGCCCCACGTCAGGCTCTGTGCTGACAGCTCAGAGCCTGGAGCCTGCTTCAAGTTCTGTGTCTCCCTCTCTCTCTGTCCCTCCCCTGCTCACATGCTGTCCCTCTCTCTCTCTCTCTCTCTCTCAAAAGTGAATGAACATTAAAAAAAATAATAAAAAGTGTGTGGTACAGCAAAATATTTTATAAAATGGAGAAATACTCAAAATGTTAAAAAAAAATGTGCGCTCAAAACTGTTATATAAAAAAAAAGTAAGTAGATGAAGGGGATTAAGAGTATACTTTCCCCTTCCAACTCAAGATGCCAATAAGGAGGTTTTATTCTTAATTCCAGTGTTATTTACAGTGTTATATTAGTTTCAATAAGTGTACTCTTGATGAGCAATGAGTAATATACGGAATTGTTGAATCACTGTATTGCACACCAAAACTAATGTACAACACTGTGTAACACTGGAATTAAAATTTAAAAATACCAAAAAAAAACCCCAAAAAACAAAAAAACCAAACACCCTATAGCCATATAATAAAATAAAAAAGACCAGAAATTCAACTAGATATTTTTTTCTGGAATCTGAGCACATTTTTATTTATACTCTTCTATAAATTTTTTATAACTTGTTTTAGAATAAGAAAAGACTTAAAAAGCTCAAACTTTAAAGATTTTAAAACAATTCTAAAATATTTCAAGTGGAGAAAAGTTGAATAATACAATACTATAACTCACCACCAAGACTCAAATTCATTAATATTCTGCTCATTAAAATTAGAATATGAATGCAAATTTCTAACAAAAGTAAATCACTCATTTATTTCTCTGGAGCTCCGATTTCCTAAAAGCTTATTTCCCTATACTATAAGTGTTTTCTACTCTAAGTCTGAAACTGTTTGACAAAAAAAGATTTAAAAAATCAATCTCAGTGTAAGGGAAAAAGTTTATAATTATATGATCAATTTCCAAGGAAGTTTACTCAGCTTCATGAGACATCTTGTTGCATTGAAGATTTCCAGCCTGAGAAAGCATGTATATGGTCACTTTTGCTATTCACAAGACTAAAGCAAAAAGAAGAAAAAGTAATGGAATTTGAAAATTCCATACCTTCAAGTTTTTAAAGCAATAGCTAAGTATCTTAGCTAGAAATTGAAAAAAAAAGTACTTGTCTCTATCTGTCCAATTTAACAACTTTATAATTAATGAGTTAAAATGTATCATACCTTTCTGTTTCTAATATATCCACTATATATTGCCTCTTTATTTTTCTCCTTCTTCTCAAAATCTTCTTTCGAAAGCACAAGTTCATGAACATCTTGGGAATCTGCAGGTTTGCTTATCATCTGTTAAATATTAAAGACTACTTTAAAAATTCCTAAAAGTTAAACTAATTAGTAATTTAGACAGAATCAACCTCCAAGTATTTTAATCAACTGTCATTTAAAAGAAATCTTTTTACTTACTCTGGCTGATTGTCCAACAAAGAAAACAGCCTGCTTGCCCCCAACACCAAAATAGGAAATATCACTATTTAAACTGCGTGGCACTGGTACTGGACGAACATATCCTGAATGATCACTAAAATAAAACATTAATGCAGTGACTTTAAACAAGCTACTTAGATGCCAAAGGAAATTGTTAAAGCACTTTTATTAAGTGTTAATAAAATGACCCTTAAGCTAGACAACACCCCCATTCAAGGTAAAAGAATCAGAGCCCAAAGTCAAGATAAATAGTCCAGTGGTTCTCAAAATGTATTCCCCAGACCAGCTATATCAGCATCACCTGGAAACTCAAAAAATGCACCTTCTTGGGCCCACCCTACTAAATCATAAACTCTCTTAGCAAACAAGACTAAATAAATATCTGTATCCTTATATATCCTACTGCCCCTAGAACTGTCCCTTCAAAATTGTTTACTGCTTCTAAACTTGTAAAAATAATTTCTGAATAATGAGAATTATAGCAAAAACATTTCTTATTTCCTAGTAACATGACACAAAAGAACCTCTTATGGCACCATAACAACACTCTGGAGAGTAAGCATCCCTGGGTTCTCAAAATAAAGGCTAGGTATCAAGGGACACCATTTCCCAATATGAGATACAAACAGAATTGGGGGTGAGGCTACAACCCCTATTACACTCAATGGAAAAGCTAAAGATCAGATGTGGCACAGCTAGAAAGAGAAAATACAAAGACAGCATTCAGAGAACTTACCCATAAGAAATAAAGAAAAGGAACAGAAAATATCAAAGTAGGTATAAAAGACATACCTTTCCAAAGTAGGAAACTATCTCACTACACTACAAGCATAGTTCTAGAAAGAGGAAAAAATGGAAAAGGCTACAAATAATGTCTGACAAAAGCTGGGGAGTCAGGAAATGGGAAACAGTTGCGAAAAGACACAAATTTTCAGCTATAAGAAAAATAAGGTCTGAGGATCTAATCATTAACACTACTGTATGTATAACTGAAATGTGCTAAGAGAATAAAATTTAAAAATCCTCTTCTCTGCCTTTCAATTGAGGTTTTAGACCAATTACATTACTGTGACTATTGGTATGTTTTGATTTAAACTTAACTGTCTTTTTTTTTTTTAATTTTTTTTTTCTTCTGCGTTAAGAGGGAAAAAAAAGAAGTATGTAAGGTGATGAATGTGTGAATTAAACAGAGGGAAGGACTCCTGTTTAAAGGAAAATAACGAGGGCACCTGGGTGGCTTAGTCGGTTAAGCATCTGACTCTTGGTCCTGATCTCACAGTTCATGTGATCGAGCCCCATGTTGGGTTCTGTGCTGAAAGCACGGAGCCTGCTTAGGATTTTCTCCCTCCCTCCCACTCTGCTCCTTCCCCGCTCACGCGTGTTCTCTCTCTCTCAAAATAAATAAACTTAAAAAATAAAAATAAAGGAAAATAAAAAGAATACAATTCAATATTTAATATATATCAACAGAAGCTTTGTAAAAACAAAACATCAAGACAGTAAATGGCATGGGGGTACCTGGCTCAGTTGGTTAAGCATCCAACTTCAGGTAATGAATTCAGGTAATGAATTTAAGCCCTGTGCTGGGCTCTGTGCTGACAGCTCAGAACCGGGAGCCTGCTTTGGATTCTGTGTCACCCTCTCTCTCTGTCCCTCCCCTGCTCACACTCTGTCTCTTTCTCTCAAAATAATACTAAATAAATTTTAAGACAGTAAATGGCACAGGTATTACTGCTGTGGTATGCTAATACTGTATGTAAGTAGTATATTATTACTTGATATAGACTGTGACAAATTGAACATACATACTTTGAATGCTAACATTATCAATACAACAAGGGTAGCAAATAATAAGCCAACAAAGGAAATAAAATACTCATTTTAAAATACACACAAAATACTCATTTTAAAATAAGGCAGAAGAAAAAAGAAAAACAGGAACAACAACAAAAAAAACATAATGAAAAAAACAAATAACAAAGACCGCAGAGTTTAAATCAAAACATCCCAATAATCACAGTAATGTAACTGGTCTGAAACCTCAATTCAAAGGCAGCGATTGTGTAATTTTAAGACACAACTATATTCTACCTTAAGGAAACTATTTTTTTTCTAGAAACTCTCTAAATATAAAGTGACAATAGGTTAAAAAGTTGGAAAAAAAGTTACCATCAACACAAATGTAAAAGCTGGAGTAGCTGCAGTAACATCAAAGCAAGCTGATAAGGAGTATCACCAGGAAATGATCAAAAAAAAAAAAAAAAAAAGAACAATGAAACAAATACATAGATAAATAGGTCTTCATTCTCCTCTTGAGTTTTTAAATTATATTAGTCTGATGAAATCAAAATAACACCATTTGATATGGTTCTCAATGTACATGGAGGTAAAACTTAAGAAAACTCAATTATAAATGAGAGACAGTGAGGGAACCTAAATAATTTGCTAAAATTTCTAAAATTCACTTTAAGTGGTAAAATATCCTTACTAGTACAATGTAATGTTATGTATGTATACAGTATTCCTCAGAACCACTAAAAAAAAAACCAAAAATATAGTCAAAATCACTTTATAAAAATAGCAAAATACAGAAAAGTATGTTGAGTAACCCATAAAAAGGCCAGAAAAATGAAAAATAAAAGGAATAGAGAAGCTATACAAGACATACTTAAGTCCTGACATATATATCAAGAACTATAGTAAATGTGACAATACAAATACACTAAATAAAATGAATAAAAAAGTGACCCAAGTATAAATTGTCTACAAGAATTTCCAATATAATGATACAGGTAGGTTAAAAGAAAATGGATAAGAAAAGACATACCAACCAGGAAAACATGAATGAAAAGAAAGCTAAAGAATATCACATAAAATATACTTCAGAGCAAGAAAATTATCAAGGACAGAGTAGCATTACAGAATAATAAAAGGATCCACTTACCAAGAATGCATAACAATTCTCTAACTGCGTATACATAAACTAACACAAGTTCAAAATACATAAAGCAGAAATTAAGAAGTGAAAAAAGAAACACACCTGTAAATAAGTGGGGGACTTCAAAATTCCAGCAAGGATATAAAAGAATATACCAGCAAGGATATAAAACCATCAAGGATATAAAAGAACTAAACAATATCGACGAATGGAATCAAATTGACATTTACAGAACACGCCTCCCAACAACAGCCGAATATATATTCTTTTCAAGGACACAGAAAATTCCCCCAAATACATCATATTCTGGAGCACAAAACAAATCTCAACAACAAATTTAAATAGAGTGTATAGAGAATATTTCCTCTGACTATAATAAAACCAAACTAGACATCAACATAAAGAGGAAAATATGTTAAGAACACGTAGAAATTGAACAACACATTCCTCAATCTATGGATCAAAGAGCAAATTACAAAGGAAATAAAAAATACACCAAACTGTAGGACAATGAATATACACCATTATCAAAACTTGTGGGATGTAGTGAAAATAGTTCTTAAAGATTTGTAGCACAAAATCATCATCTTAGAAAAATCTCAAATCAATCATCTAAGATTCCACACCTCAAGATACTACACCAAAAAAGAAAAAAAAAAAAAAAAAGGACATTAAGAGCAGAAATCAAAGAATTTGAAAAGAGAAAAAAATTTTTTAATTTATCAAAGCACACATTATTTCTTTGAAAACATTACCAGTAAATATACACTACTAAACTTGAAAATGTAATGAAATGGACTAATTCCTAGTAAAATATAACTTACCAAAACTAAGTCAGTAATTGCCTAAATATTCTTATAACTATATTTAAAAAATCAAAGCAATAGTAAAAAATTCCTCCCACCAAAACAACAGACTCAAATGGCTTCATATGTGAGTTTCAAAACCCAAACTTTCAAAAGAAAAAAAAAACCCTCAAACTTACATAAGTGATGGAAGTATAAATAAATACAATCACTCTGGAAAACAATTTACTACCTTGTACATTGGAACTTTTATCTTTTAACCCACAAATTCCCTTCTAGGTATCTAAGAACTTACCTAGATTTGGACTAGCAAATACATATGTAACATTATACACACACATAAACACTTATAAGTAAGATAGTAATGCTTATAATGCCAAATGTGGCATGGGGAGCCAAATGCGGCATGGGGAGCCAAATGCCCACTGACTGGAGACTGGATAAATACAGTGCAATTTTAAGTATGCACAAAAGAATATTATATGGTTATGAAAAAGAAAAAACTACAGACCCACACAAAGACGAAATCTTAGTAACCTAATATTAAGCGAAAATACAAGTCCCTTATAGAACAACATATCATATGACTATCCTTTTTCGCAGCATCAAAAAACAAGCAAAGTTAGATTTTTTTAATATAAGGAAATAAGGGGGCACCTGCATGGCTCAGTTGGTTAAGCATCCCGAATCTCAGTATCGACTCAGGTCATGAGCTCACAGTTTGATTTGTGAGATCAAGCCCTGTGTTGCACACAGCAAAGCCTCCCCTGCTGGGGATTCTCTTTCCCTCTCTCTCTCTCTCTCTCTCTCTCTCTCTCTCTCTCTCTCTCTCTCTCAATCTGTCCCTCCCCTCCCCTCTCTCAAAATAAACAAACATTTAAAAACAAAAATAAGGAGGAGCGCCTGGGTGGCTCAGGCCTGGGTGGCTCAGGCCTGGGTGGCTATGTGCTGACAACTCAGAGTTGGAGCCTACCTCAGATTCTGTGTCTCCCTCTCTCTCTGCCCCTCCCCTACTCACGCTCTGTCTCTCAAAAATAAACATTAAAAAAATTTTGTTTTTAATAAAAAATAAAATATTTTGTTCAAATAAGGAAATAAGAAAAACAATTCAAGATAGTTAACTGTGATGGAGAGGAAAAAAAACAGAACAAGGGAGGAACACACAGATGTAAGTTACAGAAACTGTGCTACTTAACTGGTTTGGGTGGTAAATTCTGGTTATTCGGCTTATTAAATTTTTCAATAAACCTTAAAAATACAATGCCTGAATTGATAAATTGTTATAAACCAAAAACTGTAATTAAATTCTATGAACCTAATGTATTAAAAAAAAAAAAGTAGGGGCACCTGGGTGGCTCAGCCAGTTAAGCAACTGACTCTTGATACTGGCTCAGCTCATGATTCCAAGGTTGTGAGATCGAGCTGCCCCCCCCCCCCCCCCTACAAAGTAAATGGTTTCTAAGACTTTAATTATTATGGCAATGTTTCTAGGAAACAACCTGAAAATACCCCCCAATATTATCTTAAAAACATATACGGGAAATACACAAAAGTTTAGAGAGAGATGGGCTCAGAGATTAAACACACACATACTTAGACTGATTCAAAACTAAGAATTCTAGTCACTGACAGTGAATGGACATAATCACCAGGAATTAAGTCTACTTTTCAACCCAAACCATCTATGCAAATCTAACCTAGGCAAAAACCCTATCATAGCAAATAAGGTTAAGAACACAAATGTCTAGGTTTCAGACTTGTGTAAATAAGTCCAGAAAATTTCCTTTATCTACACTCAAGGGTTATATAAACATCCCTTCATGAAGGTAAGTACAAGAGAAAGATAATCTAAGACCCTACAAAAATTTTTGCATCACAGAAGCACTCCTCTAGAGAATTTAGAAAGATCCCTCAGGAATAACATAATCCAAAAGAATTTCAAAAAACATTCATATTCTTGATACAATGTAAAAGGACACTGTATCTTTTTGATATATTAGTACTGTATAAAAGAGAGAAAAAATATGCAAGAAAAGAAATCACAGAAGATGTTGAAAGTAAGAAAAAGGAACAAGAGAGAGAATAAAATTAGTAAAAGAAACTAAAATATAAGTGGTTGCCAGGAAATAGGGTAGAGTGACTACATATGTATATTTATATCTACCTTGAACCTATCAAAGGGAATAACCCCACAATAAAGAAAGCTTTACCTCCAATAAAACTGACAAATGGCCACAGATCCTTATTAGAGTTTCTGGAATAATCTATGCAACACAATGAAACTAACCCAATTAAAGTAGGATGCCTAAATGTTCCATAATCATTCTCTGAATTCAAGTAACACCAATACCAGAAAGTAAAAGTTCATCCAAATTTGCAGAAAAGTATTGAAGACGAACTTTTTCTTTAGCAAAATTAGGGAAAATCCTGTTGAGGGTCCATTTCTACAACCTAAAAAAAAATGGCATGGGAAATAAGCTATGTGGCATACTATTTTTATTAAAAAAAAAAAAAAAAAGGCTACCTAAGTTGAGGACCTTTCAATGGCTGAGCAGGAGGTAGCACTGATTCAACACACATCTGGATTATGACCACACAGCAATTATGTTGTAGGTATCTAATTGAACTTCTTTTAAAAAAAATTTTTTTAATGTTTTTTATGAGAGAGAGCATATGCACTAGCGGGGGAGGGGCAGAGAGAGATGGAGCACCAGCAGGAGCAGGGCAGAGAGAGACAAAGACAGAGAATCCAAAGTGGGCTCTGCACTGATAGAGAGTCCTGTGAGAGGCTTGAACTCAAGAACCGTGAGATCATGACCTGAGCCAAAATCAGGTGCTTAACCAACTGAGCCATGCAAGCACCCCTCTTTTGTTTTTTTAAACGTTTGTTTCTTTTTGAGAGAAAGAGCGCGAGCAGGGGAGGGGCAGGGAGAGAAGAAGACACAGAATCTGAAGCAGGCTCCAGGCTCTGAGCTGTCGGCACAGAGCATGATGCAGGGCTCAAACTCACAAACTGCGAGATCATGACCTGAGCTGAAGCCGGCACTCGACCAACGGAGTCACCTAGGCACCCCGAATTTAACTTCTAAGGCAATGATTATAATAATGCCTGAGCGATGAGCCAATTTTCTAGGTTCATGTAATGTTCTACATGTTATTAGAGGTTTGAATTACACAGGTGAATGCATTTGTCAAAAGTCGGTTAACAGAGTCAGCACTTCCATAATGGTAGAGTAAGGACCTATGAAAACTCACTCATTGATAAAAGCAACAGAACATCTGCAAACATTGTCAAAAATCAACATTTTCAGAATAAGTATTAACCAAAGGCTTGAACAATCCAAGGAGTGTTTATTCAAGACACACAGTTGAATCTCAGAACAGTGAGCTCTGTGATGTTTTAACATGCCCAATCCCACTTCCTGCCTCACCAGCTCCACAGAAGCCTTGAAAACTGATAGCCTTACAATCACAGTGAAAACCAGCTACCCAGGAGTCACTGGAGCAAGTTTGGAGTTCCCCTAAAGCCCCTTTCCCATAGAACTGCCATTATTAGATTTGTCTGACAGTTCCCAAGGAACCTCCACTCACAGGGTTTGCCTTTATTTGACCCAACTCAGAACCTGCTCACTGTGAACCACTTTTCCCTCAGTCATTTGTCAAAAACTTATCAATGGTAATTATTTATGATCACAGCTGAGGAACGCAATGAAAACAACTGGGAGGAAATAAGAACCTGGCCAAAAACTGACAAAGAAAAGCTGGAGAATGAGAGATCCATAGTGGGTTTTAAAAGCTGCAACATATTCATGAGAATAGAGAAGAAGGGCATACTCATATGCAGGGCTAGCCACATGCTCAAGAAAGCCCTAAGCTTTCATTTCTGGCTGACTTTGAGGTTCTGTGCAAGCAAGAAGTAAAGACTAAGGCAGAGTTTTAAACTTCCTACCAGAGCATTAAAGACATACTCCAATATGCAAACAGAACGCACTGGCAAAAGCTCGGAAGACTTGATGGTTCCAGACATTTAAGGAAATGTCCAATCACTAGCTAGCAACACAAGATAAAGAATACAGACTTTACAGAATTAGTTTAGAGGGGAAACTATAAAAATAACAAAAAAACCAGAAGCAACAAACAAGCCCTGGGGAGAAGGATCAATCTAACTTCCAGAGTTGCAACACTATATTATTTAAAATGTCTTATTCTCAACAAAAAATTGTAAACTGGGGCGCCTGGGTGGCTCAGTAGGTTGGGTGGCCAACTTTGGTTCAGATCGTGATCTCACAGTTCCTGAGTTCGAGCCCCGCATTGGGCTCTGTGTTGACAGCTCAGAGCCTGGAACCTGCTTTGGATTCTGTGCCTCCCCCTCTCTCTGTTCCTCCTCTACAGACACACACACACTCTCTCTCTCTCTCTCTCTCTCTCTCTCTCTCTCTCGCTCAAAAATGATAAACATTAAAAATAGTTTTAAAAAAAGAAAAAAATTATAAGCCATGCCAAATTAAAGTATAGTCCACACACAGGAAAAATAGCAGTAAGAAGAAACTGTCTCAGAGAAAGCCCAGACACTAGACTTACTAGACAAAGATTTAAATCAGCTATTTTATTTTTTAAATACTTATTTATTTTGGGGGCAGGGCAGAAAGGGAGAAAGAGAATCCCAAGCAGGCTCCACGTTGTCAGCAAAGAACCGGATGAGGGGCTTGATCTCACGAACCATGAGACCATGACCTGAGCCAAAACCAAGAGTAGGATGCTTAACCAACTGAGCCACCCAGGAGCCCTTAAATCAGCTATTTTAAAGTGCATTACATGAACAGAAATCATGAAGTAAATAGTGAAGTATGAGCACAGTGTTTCACCAAATAAACAACAGAGGCAGAAATTATTTTTTTAAAAAAGAACCAAATAAAAGTTCTGCAATTTAAAAAAATTCAGTTAAGTGGCTCACTAGCAGATCTGAGTTGGCAGAACAAAGAATCAGTGAACTTAAAGGCAGGTCAACTGAGTGTACTTAGTCTGAGGAACAAAAAGAAAAAAGAATAAAGAAAAATGAACACAATCTCAGAAACCTATAGGACACCATCAAGCATATCAATATATGGATAATAAGAGCCACAGAGGAGAAAGATTTGAAGAAATAATGGCCAAATACTTCCACAAATGTGATGAAAAACATTAATCTACAAATCTAAGAAGTTCAAACACCAAGTAGAAGGAACTCAAAAGACCCAAACCTAGACACATCAGTATCAAACTATTAAAAGCCAGAAAAAAAAAAAATCTTGAAAGCAGACAGAAGAGATTAGTCACACACAAGGGATATGCAATAAGATTAACAGCTGATTCTTCATCAGAAACTATGGAACCAAAGGCAGTAGGCAAACATGTTCAAAGCATTAAAAGAAAAAACTCAACTTTCAAAAATAAAGGAAAGGTTAAGACAGTCCCGGATAAACAAAAACTGAGGGAATTTGTTGCTAGTAGATCTGCCCAAAATAGTTACTAAAGATGATGCTTTTTACATCCTTTCTGATTTTTCCCCCTTCTGATTTAAAAGATAACTGCATAAAGCAGTAACTATAAAACTATGTTGATGCAACTATGATGTATAAAGATGTCACTTATATAAAAATAACACAAAGGAGTAGGAGGAGAATAAAGCCATATAGAGGCAAATTCTTTGTATATTCCAGACAGTAAATTGCTATTAATCCAAACTGGATTGTAAAATGTTAATTGTAATCCCTACAAAAACAACTAAAAATTAGACTAACAACTACTGAAAGCACATTAACGACTGCTAAGAGTGAGGGAGATGGTGAGGGGACACACAAGTGACCACCATGAGTAAAGGTTTCTTTTCTTTTGGAGTGATGAAAACGTTCTGGAATTAGTGGTGATGATGCACAACTTTGTGACTATACTCAAAACTACTAAATTGTACACTTTAATATGGTGAATTTTATGGTATGTAAATTATAGAACCATAAAAAATAAAGAAATCCAATGAAAAGCTTCAGACAGATGTGAGCATTTCACTGCATATAAATTTTACCTCAAAAGAAACGGACTCTAGTAATGGTATCAATGCTTTAAGCATTAGGAAAAAGTTTACAGATATCTGTAATTTATTTTGAATTAAATTTTAAAACCTGAACTGAAGATCGGTAGGATAGACTAGTGGGAAAGCAACAGTCAATGGTAGAAAATAGGTATGAGACGGGCACTGAGGAGGACATTTGTTGGGATAAGCACTGGGTGTTGTATGGAAGCCAATTTGACAATAAATTATATTTAAAAAAAAAAAAAAGAATGTAGGTATGAATATCTGGGTTATCACTGTAGAATTTCAACTTTTCTGTATGACAATGTTCATAAACTGCTGAGGAAAAGAATAGTGCTGAAGAAACACTCAGATCCAGGTTTTTTTTTTGTTTTTTTTTTTAATGTTTATTTATTTTTGAGACAGAGAGAGACAGAGCATGAATGGGGGAGGGGCAGAGAGAGAGGGAGACACAGAATCGGAAGCAGGCTCCAGGCTCTGAGCCATCAGCCCAGAGCCTGACGCGGGGTTCAAACTCACGAACCGTGAGATCGTGACCTGAGCTGAAGTCAGACGCTCAACCGACTGAGCCACCCAGGCACCCCCAGATCCAGGTTTTGAACCTTTCTACAACTAGCCTGAACTCCACAAAAAACTAGTATTGTTAAAGACATATATGTGACAAATTATTGTAGAGTAAAGGAGAACATAGAGACATAACAAAGGGGAAAAACTTGAATATCAACATTATATACTTTGAATCAATGATAAATTTCTTGGGTGTGATAATGGTATTATCATTATGAGAATATCCCTGTGAAAGAGATACTTGCTGCAGTATTTAGTAGTGAAATTTCATAAAGAATCTAATTTTTAAAATGATTTAGGAAGGGAATGTGAGTATGCATATACACAGAAGATAACAAATGTGACAAAGTGTTATTTAGCAAATAAATCTAGGTGAAAGATACGTGCATGCTAATACTGCTCTTTCAACCTGTTAGCTTTAACTTTTTCAAAATAAAAAGGGTGGGTGGAAGAGGAGTACCAAGGTTGAGCAGGAGTTATAAAGAATTTTGGCAAGTAACAACTCTCACCTCATCTCCCTCTATTCTCCCCTCCATATACTGTGGTCTAACCACACTTGTCTCCTTGCTCTGTCCCAATCAAAACAAGCTGATAATACTTTCAAGGTCTTTGTCTTTGCTGGTATTCTTTCTACTTGGAATATTCTTCCCCCAGATCTTCACTTGGCTATTTTCTTTTAATCATTCAAGTCTCAACCAATGTAATCTCAAAGAGGCCCTCTTATCTAATGATTTTAATTTAAGAGATGCCCATCAGGCTCTAACACATCACCTGATTTTTTTTTTTTTTTTTTAACGTTTATTTTTGAGACAGAGAGAGACAGAGCATGAACGGGGGAGGGTCAGAGAGAGGGAGACACAGAATCTGAAACAGGCTCCAGGCTCTGAGCTGACAGCACAGAGCCCGACGCGGGGCTCGAACTCACGGACCATGAAATCATGACCTGAGCTGAAGTCGGCCGCTTAACCGACTGAGCCACCCAGGCGCCCCTGATTTTTTTTTTTTTTTAATGTTTATTCATTTATTTTGACAGAGAGCAAGAGTGAACGAGGGAGAAACAGAGAGAGAATGAGAGAGAGAATCCCAAGCAGGTTCTATGCTCAGCCTGGAGCCCAATGAGGCATTCTATCCCACGAACCGAACCGTAACATCATGACCTGAGCTGAAGTCAAGAGTTGGATGCTTAACGGACTAAGCCACCCAGGCGCCTCTCTCCCCACCAATATTTTCTTAACAGCAATAATCCATGACTGGAATGCTTATAAATTTTTTGTGTGTTTTACTTCTGTTTTTCTCTCTACAACAAAACCTACAGGCCAAGAGAGTCAGTTGTTTTATATTTTAGGCTGTCCTTGTCTTTCATAGCCTGTGTCCTATGACATCCACTCTTGTATCCAGTAAAAACTAAACTGGAAATAGTAAAGCAACTGATAATCTTCTTCTACAGGAGCAGAAGCTAGGGGAATAAGCTTTGTTAACATCTGATGTTAACAAAAATCAGAGTGGGTGGGTCAAGGGACCGATATTAGACTCAAAGACTATGAGTATATAGTAGCTACAACAACTGATTGTTTAGTGATACCTAAAATGCTAGGACCAAAACCAGCAACACTTAGCTTTCTACCAAAAAATAAAATGTCTTGGGGTGCCTGGGTGGTTCAGTTGGTTGAGTGTGTCCGGCTCCTGATTTCAGCTCAGGTCATGATCTCATGACTTGTGAGATCGAGCCCCATGTCAGGCTCCACGCTGAGCATGAAGGCTGCCTGGGATTCTCTCTCTCCCTCTCCACTACTCGCACTCTCTCAAAATAAATAAATGACTGTTAAAAATTTTAAATTTCCCTAACATTTGACTTAAGTTTAAAAGTTTACATTGTGCTAAGACCTAGAGAAAAATGAGAGTCCATGTTCCATGAATCCAGATAAAATTTAATCTAACACTATAGTTTCTACTCTTCCATTTGATTTAAATGACATTTTTCTACCTTTTTTGCCCAATCTACTATTTGTCCTCCTTTCCCTTATACCTAATATTTCTATTGCATGCTAAATTCTATCCTTACATTATAAAAGACAATGGTCTTTGCCTTCTCTGTGGATACTTTATAAATCCTTGAAATGACATGTACTCATGAATATAATGAAAAAGAATGGTTGTAGAAAAGTCTGAGGGTAACAATGAGAAAGTAGTAACTAAAATGATAGCTTATAGAGCTTGTATTTACTCATTGCTTACCATAAACCAAGCTCTATTCTAAGGATTTTACAGTGTACTAACTCACTTGGTTTTCACAAAACCTCATGAGGTTTTATCCACATTTTACACAGATGTAAACTGAAACCCAAAGAAGTAAAATACCTTGACCAATGTCCTGCAACTATTAAGGCTAGATTCAAACCAAGCCAAATGATTTCTGAGACTGTCTTCACTATATGGCCTCTAACCATGACACTGTAAGTATGTACAAATTTGATAAAAATTGTGGGTGCTGAAATTTCAGAAACAAGAAGGCAAATATGCGAACTATATTAATTTTTAACAATATTAAGATTAATCCCTAAATTTGACTGATTCTCCTTGACATGACAAAAAGAAAAAATAGGACACGAACAAACATTACTTAAAAATAATAATAACAACAACAACAGATTCTTCCCAAGTGTGCTACCTGAAGTACACAACATAGCTGAAAATACCAAAAGACTTGTGGGTCACAGTTCTTACTAGAATTCAGCTAATATCCCAAAGACCTATCTTTATAACCCTGACAACTTCTAGTATATTTTGTTTCCCCTGTAACATTCTCATTCAGGATATTTTCTATAAGCATATTCTGATACAAAACTCTTGACTAGACACTATTCACTAACAGCTGTGAATGTTTTATTAAGCAGAGACCTGTCAAGTAGAGCAATGGTGAACTCAACAGAACTAAATGTGGTTCATTAGACACTCTGTAAGTCACACTGGGTGATTTCTAAAGCCTAGTTTAAAACCATCCTACTGCTCTAGAGACCACAAAGCTCTCATCAAACTTTAGTAAGGAAAGGGTGAAAGGTCCAAAGTACTTAATATATCATAATAGCTTCTACGTATCTTAGGAAATGCAAAAATATTTCTTCAGTGGAAGGGCAAAATATTATGTAATTTTGACTATTTCTAAGTACTGATAATAAAAACTCAATAATATAAAAATCTTAAGTATATATGCTGACAATATATATGCTGATAATGTCAAAACCTCCAATGTACCACATTTAACTAAAGACATATTAGAGTTCCCATCCTTATTAAAATTCCCAGCTCCCCATCAAAAAAGTGAGTAAGGTTTTCTAACCTTTCAAAGTCACCTTGCCTTGTAAATTTTGACAACCTATACACGGCCCAGTTGTTAAGCTGTTTAGAGGTCATTCCTCTTCCATTATCTATTACTGCAACGGCAGGTTTTCCTTGTGTTTCATCAAAAAGCTATGAAATAAGTTCACAAAGACAGGAAAAGTCAAATCAATATTAAAAATATAAAAAGTTAAACATTAAAGAAGTAATTCAATGGGCTCACTCACACATTGCTGGTGGAAGTGTAAATGTATTACAACTTTCTAAAAGGTACTTCAGCTATATAAGTCAAAGGCCTTAGAATTCTTCATGTTCTTTAATCCAGAAATTCCATACCTCAGAATTTAGCTTAAGGAACTAATTAGATACATGTACAAAGACCTATCAATCATGCCAGCATTCCTCACAATGGCAAAAATACAGAAAAAAATCTAAATGTTCAACAATAGTAGATTACATAATTTATCATATAACCAATAAATGAAACTATAACAACATTATACTGCAGAATATTCATATGACAAATGTCTACAACATACTGTCAAAGGAAAGTAGAAGATCACAAAAAACAAAATGTAGGCTAAGATCACACATACATATATACATATATGCATAGAAAAAAGGGCACATAAAAAATTTTAACAATGAAGGGACATCAAATAATTATTTCTACTTTTAGTTTTTGACCTTATTTTCTAATTTTTCTACAATGAACTTACGGTACTTCTATAAAAGGAAAAGTAAAATTTCTTTATAGTATTATTTTCTTACCAATTTGATCTGTATTCTTCTAATACCAGTGTTTCGAGAAGTAGCAGACAATGAATTGTCAATTAATTCGGCAAGAGCAAATGCTGGAAGAGAATGAGAAGACATCACTGCTTAACTTTTCCCTCCCAAATACTTCATTTAAAAGTACAAAGTAAAAGAAACTCTGAAGTACCTTAAGCCATCACTTTTATTTTCCAAAGAGCTAGAATTAAAGTATTATCCTGATCCTAATGATATAATACATAATAAAGGCATCATCACCAATCACCACCGCATAAAAAAGCAGTCATCAACCAGTACTTGTAAGGCACTAAACGGCATGAGTCAGCCAGCCATGATTCCTGGCTTCAAGGAGTTTATAATCTAAAGACAGACATACAGACATAGAAGACAAACAGAAGACCATAACCATAAAATCAAATACTAGTTCGTGGTATGTAATACATCATGCACAAGTCAAAAGTAAACACATTTAGAGATGAAGGGGCAAATCTAAAGCAACTATAAAAGTGTCTATTAAGAACTAATTTAGATATGGAAATCTTGTAACTAACAGCAACTTGTCAAATGGCAGAACATGTCTGTTTAACAGAGAACTGCTAATTATTTCCTACAACAACCAAGCTGATATTCAACTTCTTAATGGCTCACTATTATCACCTAATATTCTCTTTTCTTCAAGGTCACTACTAAAACTATTTTCCACTTTTATTTCCTTAATTAAAAAGGGCAACATACCAAATTTATGTCTCTTACTTTCCCTGAAGCATAACCCAACACTATAAATTAATCCACAGAGTAGCACCCCAGCAAGCATTCCAAAGTCTAAACACTTACAGAATGGCTATGTTTATAAACTACAAAGAAGTTACCACAAATCAGATTACATAAAAGGATATGGCCAATGGTAATGTCTAGAAAATGGAGGAGGAACATTGTAAGAAATGGGAGGAAAAGAAAGAATTAAGAGAAATTTGGAGGGAAGAATTTGTATCTGCAGAAATATGAATGAACAAAAGAAAAAAATTCAAGATGGTTTTGGGTTTTGAGTCTTTGCTCTAGAAGACTTGATAAATGGTCATATTTACCAGTAAGGAAAAATTTAGAGGGGAAGGAAAACAATCATTCCGTTTTAGCTGCAATGCACCACCACTACTACATCAAACTCAATGAGTATAGGTAGCCCATAGGGAGCTAGAACAGATACTTGAGAGAATAAAAACAGCCAGAGGTAAGGATTTTTGCTTCACTGACAGAACAGTCAAGGCTTGGATCACTTCATTAAGAGAAAAGTATAAACAAAGAGCAGCATGACTTGAAGAAATATCCACTATATGGTCAAGGATAATAAGAAGCACCACCAAAGGCCAATGAAACAAAAGGAGGGAAAGACCTAGGAATGTAAAGTCACAGTAATCAAAGCAAGAACTTAAACAGGGAGACTTTCTTTTTCATATGACAGCAGGAATGATGACTAGCACAACTAATCTGGAAGGCACTTAAATTTATATCAAATCTTGAAAATGAACTACCTATTCACTCTATAATTATGTATTTAGAAATCTATCTCCAGAGAAAGAATTACAAGTTCATTCAATATGCAAGTATTTAAACACTTACTATTTTCAGCCATTATTCTAGGGATAGAACAAAACAGACAAGAGTCCTAATCTTGTGGAGTTAACATTCTAATTAAAAGATGGAAGAATCAGGGCGCCTGAGTGGCTCATTTGGTTAAGCATCTGACTTCAGCTCAGGTCATGATCTCACTCCTGGTGAATTCAAGCCCCACATTAGGCTCTGTGCTGACACCTCAGAGCCTGAAGCCTGTTTTGGATTCTGTCTTCCTGTCTCTCTGCCCCTCCCCTGCTCACCCTCTCTGTCTCAAAAATAAACAAACATTAAATTTTTTTTTTAAAAAGATGGAAAATGATGAGAGAGATGGAAAATGTAATATAATCATAATCATCTTAGAAAGTTGTATACGTGATGGAGAAAAGAAAGAGCAAAGAGACTAACAGTTAAGGCACAAAGGAAATACAGTTGCAATCTTAAGCAGGTTAATTTTTGTTAAGAAGGTAATAAACAAAACTTCAAAGAGGTGAGGCAATGAGACAGGGCCTATCTGGACAAAGAGTATTACAAGCAGAAGGCCCTAAGCTAAGTATAGAGCTGGAACTGGGGTAAAATGAACAAGCAAAAAGAAGAGTTGAGACAAAGGCAGAGAACTCACAAAGCAGAGCTACAAAGGTCATATAGATGATTAAAAAGACTTCGGCTTTTATTCTCAGTGAAATGGGGAACCATCAGTGTTTTCAGCAGAAGAGTAACACAATCTGACTTCTCAAACCTTACGTGGACAGGCATGAAAAGATAGAGATGAATTAAGAGTTCACTATATAATCTAAGTGATGATTCCTCGAGATCAGGTTTAAAGAAACAAACTGTCATTTCTAGATACACACTGAGGATAGCGCCAACAGAACTTTCTGACAGACTGAATGAAAGATCAATTTGATTTTTGGCCTAAGCAACTAAAAAAACAGCAATAATCAATTTGGATGGGAAAATTATGTGTAGTTAGGATTCATTGATCAGATCAGGGCTCCCATCTTAGGTTTTCTAGTGGAGATAACATATGGGCAGCACAGACAAAACTGGGATTCAGGAGAGAAGTCTGACATTATTATCAATATTTAACTAAAAACTACCATTTCTATCACCTCCATTTAGGAGTCACTGCCATAAAGACGGTATTTAGAACAATGACATTGGATAGGATGACTAAATAAGATAAGGAACCAAGGAACTAAGCCCTGAGGCACTTCAAGATTAAGAAGGTTGAGGAGGGAGGTCAATTATATCTCAATTAAAGAAAAAAAGAAAAAGAAGAAAAAAAGAAGATGGAGAGAGAAGACTACAGAGAAGACAGTGAGGTAGAAACAAAATAGAGTATGGTTTCTCAAAAGTTAAGTGAAGATTATTTTACCAAGGAGGAAAAAGTGACAAACTGTCAATGCCTTGAGTAAAATGGGAACTGAAAACTGATCATTGGATTTAGTCACTGGAGACTTTCAAAGTGTAACTACAGGGGCAACTGGGTGGCTCAGTCAGTTGAGCATATAACTCCTAATTTCAGCTCAGGCCATGGCCCCAGGGTTGTGGGATCAAACTCCCTGTTGGGCTCCTCACTGAGCATGGAGCCTGCTTAAGATACTCTCTACCACTCTGGTAGAGAGTACTCTGGCTCGCACTCTCTTTAAAAAAAAAAAAAATACAAGAGAGTGAAAAGGAGAGAATGGGAAGAGGAGCGACACTACTGACAGTAAATACAGTCAACTCTTTTAAGGAGTTTTGCTGTAAACGGGAACAAAAACTGGGCAGTAGCTGGTGCAAGTAAGTATGATGTTTTTAAGATGGGAGAAATAAGACGGTAGCTTTCTTGTATATAATGAACATCAGAGGTAATAAATATAACGGTTAGGAGTTCAAGTTCAGTAGTTCTTCCTCTGCTAGGGTTCAAATCCTGGCTCCAACACTTATTAGTAGGGTGGCCTTTGTCAAACTACCTAAAATCTCTTAGCCTCAGTTTCTTCTGCAAAGTAGGGTCATTACCTAACATTAGTTACTACATGGGATTAAGGATTAAATGAGATAATGTTCATAAAGCATTTGGCACAGAGCCTGCCACTGCAGCTGACAGTAGTAATACCAGTACTTCAGATGAGGATGTGTACAAAGATTTAGACAAAAGAATATTCAGTCATGTGTCACATAAAAAAGACTAAAAACAACCTAAATGTCTAACAGTAGAACACTGTTCAAAGAAATTTATGTAAATAATGTATAAACACTAAAAACAAATATACACTGACATATATATTAAACATGTTCATTTTATTTTAAACAAAAAAGTAGATTAAAGAAGTATGTACCATATAAAACCACTAAAAAAGTTATGAAAGGGTCTGAAATGATAAACACCAAAGTGTAAGTGGTAGTTATATCTGTGTGGTAGAGATATGATGTTCTCTATGTTCTCTTTACTTATCTATGTATTCTAATTTCCTACAAACTATAATGCATACAACGAGAAAAATATTTTTAATAAGTTTATAATGAATATCTAAGTAGTACTGAACACATTGGCAGGATCCAGACAGAAAAGACTCTCTAAATCAACTGATTTATATAAAGGTCATTAGCAAACAATCCAAAGGTAGGATAAAAGTGGTGAGAAGTAATGGTAGAAAGAAACAAGAAATGGAGACCAGACCAAAAACCACTTACTTGTGCAGTTCAGGTATACAAATTTGTAACATAAAAAAAAAATTTTCTCAATTAGGAGAGGTCTACAGGAAGCCAGGAAGAATAAATCAGAGTATACAAGAGATGGAAAGATATGTAGGTACAATATTTCTTATACGTTAAAGTGGAAGAAATTGTAATACTAACTAGATTAGTTTTAAAAGAGAGGTATCTTTACTCTGAAGAAGACTTAGATAGAAAAAGAAACATATTGTGATGAAGAGGTTGAAGCTAGGAAGTTCACAATGACCAGTCATATCTTCTAATAAAGTAGAAACAGAATTTTTAAAAAGTGAAGGAATGCAACATGTGGTCAAGGGATAAAGTATAGTAATAGTTTGTCAAAATTAGTACAGATGTAATACTTACGCAAAGGATTTTGTCCTTCACTTGCGTAATATTCATACATGCCACTTTTAACCAGTGTGTCATAGTGAGGTAGGAAGTCAATTCGTTCTTTTGTAGCTGTAAGTAGTAACTGATTGACTGACTGTAGCAGGTATAGAGTGACTCCATCTTTAACAGTGTCATCTGTAATTAAGAAGTAATAACTTAAGTGCTACACTAGTATCAGAAACACCATGAATTTATAATTCTGAATATGCAAATTATATCTATAAGATATCTTTAGAGATGGTACAGGCAAACCCTCAAACAATGGATCTATCTATAAATTCAGTTGTGTTTTATTAAGGATAGTACAGTGGAATTGGCCCAAATATTTCCACTCATCTACAACACTCAATTCTTAATAAGTTAAACTATCGCAGGAAATCAGACAAGGAACTAAATTCAAAAGGAATCAAGCATGAAAACTGGCAGGTCCTGGAATCTAATTGGATAAAAAAAAAAAAAAAAAAAGATAGTGGGGGACACCTGGGTGGCTCAGTCAGTTAAGCGTCCGACTTCAGCTCGGGTCATGATCTCACGGTTCATGAGTTCGAGCCCCGCATCTGGCTCTGCGCTGACAGTACAGAGCCTGGAGCCTGCTTTGGATTCTGTGTCTCCCTCTCTTTGCCCCTTCCCCACTCACACTCTGTCTCTCTCTCAAAAATAAACAAACATTAAAAAAATTTAAAAAAAAAAGATAGTGGAAGAATCTAAGTTGGCGAGAATTAACTTCTTGAGGGCCCATGTAAAAGAAATGTGGCCAAGTATTACACAACATCTCATCTTCTGCAGCCGTAAATGACAACTATTTTTCTATAATCTTGTTTGAAAAATATGACCTCTACACAAACTGTGCACATATAATCAGTTTCCCCCTCCACTCCACGAAAGTAACCAAAATTATCAATAATTTTAGATGCTTATCTGTGTAATAAAATAGTTACTGCCCTATAATATACTAGAATATACTAAATATAAAAGCATCAAACACTGCTTACCAAAATTATCACAGGTAATTTCTTTCCTACTTGTTGTTGTAATAACAAATTTCTCTTCAGGTGAAATGCCAAGTGTCTATCCAAAATAATAGGAATAAAATCAATTATTACACAAAGGAAATAAATACATCATTCAAGTTCATAAGAATATGAAAATATTGATAGTATATCATAACCCTGTAACAATTACTGTATTTGCCTAAGAAATGTTAAGTCTTAATATTTCAAAATTTTTCCTTTGCATAAGTAAGGACAGCTCTACCTATTAATTACCTATTTGCTTAACAAGGTTGTTTTTTCTTCTACTGGCATATAAAAAGCCACCTAGGAACATGATGATTAGATGGAATATTTCAAAAGAATTTTAATATGAGCAGGGCCTCCTAGGCAAAAGGCATGCTATTTCATGTCAACACATAAGTAAACTCATTTGAAGGAAGCATTAACACTTATGCTCATATAAATACTTAAATACACAAAAAGTACTAGAAAAAAGGAGAAGTTAATATTTATAACACAGAGGTAAGGATAGCCATGCTATGCAGGATTTTCCATATTAAAGAATCTCTTTAATCTATTATAACCCCTTCCAAAAGAGTAACTTTAAAAAATTAAGGCAAATTATAAATTCTGAGAGGGAATTCCAACAGGAGACAAAGAGCATCCTTAGGAAACCAAAAGCCTTCCTGAAACAAGATGAAGATCAACAAAGAGAAAAGAACAAAAAATCATGATCAAAAGGAAAAAATACAAATGAATGACCAATGAACATACAAAAAATAGACATTTTACAACTGATCAAAAAATGACAATAAGAAAAATGAGTTAACATTTCCATTAAAATTTTACATATCTTTACAATTAAAAGCCATATGCTCTTTCTAAAATTAAACAATACAACAATGTATAGTTAAGTGAAAAGACTGACTTCTGCTTTGAGTAATGATGGACTAATCTTAGACCAACTTTGCCACCAGGGTGGGACGGACAACTAGACTGATGATACTCACTCAAATCTTCAATAGCGATACTAAACCCTTATTGGTTCCCACTGAAACTTGTTAAAGCACCAACTCCTTATTCTAAACACTGACTAAAGGGAAAAAATAAAGGGGCGCCTGGGTAGCACAGTTGGTTGAGTGCTCTAGATCTCAGCTCAGGTCATGATCTCATAGCTTCTGAGTTCCAGCCCCTTGTAGGGCTCTGTGTTGACGGCATGGAGCCTGCTTGGGATTCTGTTTCTTCTTCTCTCTGCCCTTCCCCGCTTGTGTGCTCTCACGCACTCTCTCTCAAAATAAATAAACTTAAAAAGAAATTAAGGGAAAAAACACAGCATTTATCCTGCCTTTTTGGTACCAACTGTATTTAGGGGTAACCAAAGAGCTCTAATTGATGAGGCAAAGTTGTTATGTAGAGAATTCCAGCTAATAAATACAGGAGGAATGGCAATCAAAATATCACCATTAATGGATGAACTGTCAATTTTGTTATGGAGGGATCCAGGTGAAACCACCTGAATCCCACCTGAATGCTAATATGATCTTAGCACTGCTAAGAGTGGGAGAAATATTCATTTATTACATGCCTCTTGATACAATGTAACATAAAGTACCAGCACCACCTACCTATGAGGTATTCTTTGCCTCCATACCTCAAAGAAGTTGAATCTAAATTTTGCTTATAAACCTTTAAAAATAACTTGTTTACAGGACATATGGAGATAGAACAAGTTAAATTACACCATGAAGGAGCACAAATCCATAATGTGCACTATTCAAGAAAAACCTGTTTGATTTCTTCAACAGGCAAAGGTCAAGAAAAACTGAGAAATTGGGGAAAGACAGTTGTGCTGAAATGCTCTAAATTCATAATATAAAAAAACAAATTCAACATGAGGACACTGATGGAATCTTGATTTTAAAAAACCAATTATAAAAAGACATTTTGAAATAATCAGAGATACCTGTATATGAACAAAGCTATCAGACAATATTTTAAGATGTTAATTTTGATGGTGTGATCACAGAAATAAATCCATGTGAAAAGCTAGGAGTAAAGTGAACCAAGAACTGGAATATGCCACAAAAGACAAAAATGATACTTGTGTAGTAAAATACTTGGTAACTGTTGAATCTGGATGATGGGTTAATGTGGGCTCATTATACTATTATCTCTTTATGTTTGAAGCTTTTTGTAAGAGAAATGTGTAACATAAAATATACTATAACAGACCAGTGGAAGAGAACAGTGGATCGTGATACAGACCCACATATATATACATGGAAATAGGAAGTGACATTATAAATTGGTGCGGAAAGAATAATTTCAATGAATGATACTGAAACTAGATAACTGCATAAAAATAGGTAAAATAAGATCCCCATCTTAACATACACAAAAAGAAATTTCAAGAGAATTAAAGATGCTGTATGTTAACCCAAATTTTAGAGGAGAACACAGAGGAATAATTTTGAGAAGACAGAGAAAAGGATTTCTGAAAATATACAAAAAGTGCAAGCCATAAAGGAAAAAATTAGAAAATATGAAGATACACTCATCCTCACTAGTAGAGAAATTAAAGCAACTTATTCCCATGAGGTCGGCAAAAATTTTAAGTCCTGATAATATAAAGTACAGGCCTCCACACAGGGAAACTGTTATTACACTATTAATAAATACACTATTTATACACTATTAATAAAATGATAATTAGGGTCACCTGAGTGGCTCAATCGGTTGGGCACCCGATGGCTGAGGTCATGATCTCAGGGTTTGTGTATTCAAGCCCCACACTGGGCTCACTGCTGTCAACACAGAGTCCATTTTGGATCCTCTGTCCCCTTCTCTTTCTGCCCCTCCCCCACTCATGCTCTCTCAAAAATAAATATTTATTAAAAAAAAAAAAAGACTGATAATCAATACAACTATATTGAAAAACAATCTGGGGGTGTCTGGCTGGCCCTGTCTGAAGAGCATGTGACTGATGCTCTTGGGGTCGTGAGTTCAAGTCCTATGTTAGATACAGAGGTTACTTAAATAAACTGTAAAAAAAAAAAAAAAAAAAAAAAAAAGCAATCTGGTATACTTTACTAAAATTAAAGATAATCATATCCTATAGAATTCCACCCTACAGAAATGAAGCTATGGACATAAACTGATGGGGAATAAAACTGTACTTGTTTAACAAATAAAAACTGGCTTTACAGACCTTTATTAGTTTTGTGTAATGAGTCTTTACTTTTTAGTTCACTACTACTTTATTTCTACAGTGCCCAATTGCTAGATCATGTGCTTATGTACCCTGCAGAATAAAGTCTGTTCTTACAGTTACTGAAAAACTATGTGCCAAGTTGAATTTTTAAGATTTACGTGCATCTGAATTATATCTAATAATTCCATACACTCTCTCCATTAATCTGTTATTATTCAACTAAGATACTAAGTTTTTTGTCTTCCTTACCTATAATTCTGTATATGAGAATTATTTCTTGAAATCATAATTTTTCTCAATATTTTTAAGTCTTTGATATTTGGCAAATATAAATTACATTTTTACATAATTCATTATGCTTTTATGCAAGACGGCGTATCCTTCTCTCTCTATATTTTTAGTCTAACTTCTATCTTATCAAGACATAAACTAAAGTCTTTCATGTTTTGTATTAACCTGGCCTTGAATACAGATACACTTACTCTGCCTTTCCCTATACGAAAGCAGAATAACATTCTATTTGGGCAAGAGACTTGATTAGGCTTTTTTTTTTAATGTTTATTTATTTGAGACAGAGAGAGACAGAGCACGAGTGGGGGAGGGGCAGAGAGAGAGGGAGACACAGAATCAGAAGCAGGCTCCAGGCTCTGAGCTGTCAGCACAGAGTCTGACACGGGGCTCAAACTCACAAACCTTGAAGTCATGACCTGAGCCGAAGTGGGTCGTTCAACCGACTGAACCATCCAGGCGCCCCTAGGTTTTTTCATTTTTAAAAGAATACTTTGATCCCATCATTTTCTGGGTTAATTGGTAAAGCAGACAGATCTGCCTTTAATGGGTAATAAAAATTACCTGCCTTCCATCTCTTTAGGTCACCTTCAAGCTACCTGTTGTCCAACCTTCCTCAAAAGCCAATTTTAAACTTTTCTTAACGGCTAATTAAATTGAGTCCATAAAGTCTTCAAATACTTTAAATTTCATCCATAGATTAAGTCAGAAACTACATACTTCGACCCATTGTTCTGAAACTCTGCAAACTAGCCTTTAGTTTGTCCTTTGACATTATACCTAATGTGCAGGTTTTGTCCCTGAATCAACAACAGACCAGTAACACCCATACTGCACGTGAGTGAGAAATTTCTAAGAAAAAAAAAAAGAAGAAGAAAATCTGAGGAGTGCCTGGGTGGCTCAGGTGGTCAAGTATCCAACTTTGGCTCAGGTCATGATCTCACAGTTCGAGAGATCAAGCCCCACATCGGGCTCCATACTGACAGAGTGGAGGCTGCTTGGGATTCTCTCTCTCCCTCTCCCTGCTGCTCCCTGACCCATGCTTTCTCTCTCTCAAAAATAAATAACTTAAAAAAAAAAAAACTTAAAAAAATCCGAGTGGTTACTGGTTAAAGCAGCTTGCATTACCCTAAATAACACATACCCTACCTTGCATTAAAGGAAATAAGCAGCAGCCTTTCCTCTCTTTAAGGACGTTGTCCGTATTATGAGGATTTGAAAGGAATCTAGGGAAAATTATTTCTCAAATCAAAGCTTTGCTTCACTAGCAAATGGAATGTTTTCATTTTATAGACACTGTAGTTTTTCTATCAATTATCTTTCCTTGTTTTGACCTCTAAGAAACTCAAAGCTGATTTCAAGGCTAAGCAATGGTGGAAGATATTATCAAAGTTTATTAACTCTCTTCAGGTTACTATTTTATTCCTTCCTATACCCACTTTTGCTTCTTCTTTTAATCTTCTGGAAAAATAATTTTTTTTAAGATTTTAAGTAATTTCTACACCCAACTTGGGGCTCAAACCCACAACCTCAAGAGCGAGAGTCACATGCTCCACCAAATGAGCCAACCAAGCACCCCTCATCTTCAGAATTTTTCTAAAAAAATTTTTTACATTTACTTTTGAGACACAGAGAGAGACAAAACATAAGTGGGGGAGGCGCAGAGAGAGAAGGAGACACAGAATCCAAAGCAGGCTCCAGGCTCTGAGCTGTCAGCACAGACCCCGACGTGGGGCTTGAACTCATGAACCGTGAGATCATGACCTGAGCAGAAGTCAGACACTCAACCGAGCCACCCAGGAGCCCCCCAGAATTTTTAATATGTGTACCCTATGTACCAAAATTTTTTAAAAGGAAGAGAGTGATTCATTTAACAGCTATAAACTAACTAGTGGTACAGCTCCTGCCCTCAACAAGCATACAGATTTTTTTAAGTATCATGGTAGAGTAACAACGTATAGTGGAACCACACAAAGAAAAAAGTAAACATCTCCTCAAAATTGGAGATGGAGGGGAAGGTTTGCATACTTGGGACTTAATGTCTGGATATATTCTGAAGAGCTAGCCAAATGAATCATCTTCTATGATTCTGCAAGGCCACAAGGGCTCAGGTGAAGTCAATAGCTGCATATCACAAGTGTAAGGGATTCTTCCAAATCTATTCCTTCCTTTTTTTTTTTTTCAACTTTCTTCTTTCCTCTTGACTGCTCCCTTCTTCCACCAAGTGAACTTTTACCAAATAACAGTTTAGAATACATAATACTGTTTAGCACTACAAACACTTATTAGTTCAAGTTTTAATGAAAAACTTTTACTTAGTGCATTATTTTGCCTCCTCCCCAACAAGGAAAATAAAGGCTGTAGTAAATAACGTGGGCACTGTGGAGATTTTTTTAAATAAAAATACAAGCTTCAGAATCAAAGAGACCTAGATTTAACCCCAGTTTCACTGCTTATTAACTGTGTAATCTTGGACTTAATTCAGTAATTTAATGCAGTTCTTCATGCAGGTAATGGAGACAAGGTTATGGGATTAGGTTACATAATCTAATGATGCTTTAAAAAATAAATTCTGCGGGGCACCTGGGTAGCTCAGTCGAGTAAGTGTCTGACTTCGGCTCAGGTCATGATCTCGCAGTCCCCAAGTTTGAGCCCCGCATTGGGTTGTGTGCTAACAGCTCAGAGCCTGGAGACTGGTTCAGATTCTGTATCTTCCTCCCTCTCTGCCCCTCCCCCCCCAAAATAAACAAACATTAAAATTTAAAAAAAATAAATAAATTCTGCAAAAAAAGTTAGCCTTCCATTCTTTTTCCTTAACTAGTTCTTCCCTCTCCCTCTGATCAAATTTCACCTTTGTCTCTTCCAGCAGAAAAAAGTGGGAAGGAGGAGGAAAGAATTCGTCAAAAGAAAGATTTTGTTTGGTTTTCAAATTAAGATACTGAAGGAATGGAATAAATATATCTATTCCCTATAACAACTTAATTTGAGGCAAAGTGGTATAACAGAAAAAATATGGGTTCTGGGTTTGAATTCTAATTCAAGACTGTACTGTTCTACTTAAGTGAGTCACCATCTCTAAAAGTGAGTTATCACTTCTGTAATAATACTTCCCCTAAATAACAGTTACTGACACTTTTCACAAGGGAGAATTTATTTCTAAAGAGGGAGTGAATTAGTACGTTATTGAAAACAAATCTGAAAATACCTATCAAGAGCTTTAAAAATATTCCTGACCTTTGATACAGAAAATTCACTTTCAAGTTTCTAAACAAAAGAAAAAGACATAAAACACGATGTATTCAAAGATGCTTATCATGGAATTACTTAAAATTGAAAGTAACGTAAATGTTGACAAAAAGAAGGGATTTGGTTATGTAAACAGTGGTACGAAACAAACTATTTCAAACTTTGATTATGAAGACTTGCATTAAAATAGAAAAATGCTGACAATATTAACTGAAAAAATAGAATGCAAACGTGCGTCACAACAATAAAAAAAAAAAAAAAATCAGGGTAGGGTTATCTGGGTGGCTCAGTCGGTTAAGCATCCAACTTCTGCCCGGGTTATGATCTCTAGGTTTGAGTTTGAGCACTGCCTCGGGATCTGTGCTGACAGCTCAGAGCCTGGAGCCTGCTTGGGATTCTGTGTCTCCCCCTCTCTCTGCCCCTCCCACGCTCGTGCTCTCTCTCAATAAATAAATGTTAAAAATATTTTTTTTTTAAATCGGGTAAGGATACAAAAAAATAACTCCAAGTGCTACCAGTATTTATAAATGTTATAGTAAAGGTTTCCTTTTCTCCCCCCTGTTCCATATTTTCTTTAATGTGCCGATATTTTTAACAATAAAAATAATGAACATAGAGTTCCCTTTTTGTGGAATGGTTTTGGAAACATTCATCAAAAAAAGATGAGCATTCATTCGGTTTTCAAATACATGGGAATCTGCTACTTCCAGGCACGGAATGAATGCACTGTTTATAATTTTGGCATTTGCCATGTGCCAGGCACAGTTCTAGACACTGGGAATACAGCCGTGAACAAACCAAAGTCCTTGCTCTTAAGTCGCTCTTATTCTACAGATATTGATTTCAATTATTTCAGCAACTACACAGAGTTGTGTGTCTAGAACAGTACTAAATCACCAGCCTCACCAAATTAAAACAATGCTTCAACACAAAGTTCTCTTTCCTTGGAAGCTAAGTAGCTTTGTAGCTTAAAAAGAACTTCATGTGGTTAAAACAGCACAGGGCTGTATCCTTTCTTTAAAGCTCAGGCACCACCACCGCCACATATCTAGAAGACACTTGACAGTTTAAAGTAGCTTTTCCTACACAATCAGTAATTTTTAGAGCAAACTAACACAGTCGAGATACATATACAAATATATATAGTCACACATATACACATCTCACACACACACATACATATATACACTGTATATACACACACTATATATATAGTGTATGTATGTATATATATATATATATATATATATACATACATACATATACACACACACACACACCCTTCTTTGATGTTTCACAGTTACCCACAGACACCTTTCGAGCTAGTTCTAAAACTCTCAAGGGCTACGGTTCAGAGAACCAGAAGGGCAGCTCCACCTGCGAAGCTAACTCGGACAAGTGCTTCCACCAGGGAAAGAAGGACCTTGCCAGGGCGGGCCCACAAACCTCCTTGACAGGACGACCGGGGAAATTGTTGGATCATTTAATGAACCTGAGGTAAACCGACTCCAGGAATTTCAGAACTCCCAACCATCGCAAGTCATAACAGAGCCATCGGGTTACAACTCTGTTCTCTATTTTAAAACAAAAAGTTCCTCACGAAAGAGACACAGTGACTTTTCCCTCCTGGAAGATGGGTTTAGAGTACTAAGGGCTTAGAGTACTAAGGTCGCCACGGGCCAATTAAACGCGAGGTTAAGAAATCCCGGGCAGCGAGGGCCACCCCGACCCCAACCCCGTAAAAGGGCAGGGGGAGGCCCACGGAGTTGCTGGCTCTACACTCCCAGGCCGAGGCTGGGACCAGCCCAAGGCTTCCAGCCGCCCGGCCACGGGCATGGCGGGCACCCGGCAGAGAGAAGCCAAGGCCGCAGAACTAGGGCCAGGTGACAGGTTTATTGCCCTTGGTGAGCAAGTTGAGTGTCTCGTCACCTTCCCAACCCAAACTCTACCCGCGCATCCCTCCTCGGACCCTTGGCGTACCTGACACACAGAGGCGCGGAACCTTGCGTAGTCCGAGCGCTCCTCGACCTGCAGCACCCGGTCCCCGAGCTCGGACTCCTTTTCCCGCCGGTCAAACAAGTACACCGTCCTGCAGCCGTCGCCTCCGCCGTCCTCTCCAGTTCCCACCGAGGGCCCGCCGCCGCCCGCCGCTGCCATATTGGGGGAAAGGAGAAAAAACGGCAGCGCCGGCCTCTACCGCGGCCGGCTCGGGGCCGAGGTGCAGGCTCCGCTCGGCGCCTTTAGCTCCAGCCCCCGGGGCGGCGCGAGGCCTCTAGCCCGGCGCGCTACAGCTCCTCCCTCAGTGGCGGAGGCGGCGGCCGAGCAGCGCCGGGCGCGAGGATCACCCGGGAACCGATTCAAACGAGCTCCTGCTCCTGCACACGTCACTTCCGCGGCCCGTCGATCCCGGGGAGAAGGGGGCGCGCAGCGCGCTCTCCGTATGGCCGGGACCCGCGCCCGCCGCCTTCCACGCGAGCTTCGCAGTGCAACCCACGACCAGGGCCGCCGCCCGGACTGTGGCGCAGGAGGAAGAAGGGCCTTTCGCCGCGCACAGGAGGCGGGGCGAATCCGGCAGGCCGCGCGGGCGGGGCGGGGCTTCAGCGGCTGCCTCCCTGGACCCGCCCCTTTCGCCCTCCAGAAGTTGGGAGGGAAGCGCGGTTCCTTGTGGGCGCCTGCGCTCTGGGGGGCGACCCATTTCCCAAGAAGGAGAGCTAGTGCGGACACCTGCGGCAGGGGTCTTCCGAGTGGTTGTTTTCTCCTGGCCGAGAATGTCCTGGTACATTCCCGCCTCAGCGTGACCCCGACCGACTCTCCCTGGCCTCGAGCTCCCGGGGCTGCGGCGGTGGTGCCCGGGCCAGGGCTGCGTCCTCTGCGCCCTGGTCGCCTGAATGCGGAGGCTGGAAGAGGTCGGGCTGGCGGGCCTCGGGCGTCGCTGGGTGGGATTTCCTACGTAGCGAGCACGTGTGTCCCCACGCGGAGAAAACAGACGCCCAGGCACCTACGCCACCTTTTCCACCCCATTTGCTGGTGGTTCTTTGTGGGCTCCAGTGTGGGCCACTGAGACAAAGCTGGTCCCTGAGAACGTCCGAACCTAGGTTCTCTGACGTCACTGTGGCCTTCCCTCAGGCGGCCTCTGAGGGTCCCGAAATGTCTGCGATTCTAAACCTTCCCACTGAACTGGCCAGACCTTCACGGCAGCGGTCTTGTTGCCAAAAATTGTGAATGAGAACACCTATGCCAAAGGATTAAGTTACGTAATTTTAGCAAAATGCTTACCATATAGTCTGCTTTCATAAAAGTCTTTATTGCCTTTCATTAAACATGCTTACCGCCGGTAGTGCCCTAACTCAACAACAAATAAAAATGTCATTGTTGGGAGGACTCAGTCATTTATTCTCTAATTCTTTTTTTTTTTTTTTAATTTATTTATTTTTGAGAGAGAGAAGGAGACACAGAATCTGAAGCAGGCTCCAGTCTCTGAGCTGTCAGCACAGAGCCTGCAGGCTCCAACCCACGAACGGTGAGATCATGACCCAAGACCAAGTTGGACTTTGAGCCACCCAGGCGCCCCTACTCTCCAATTCTTAAAAATGTTTAGTGAATATTTTGTACTTGAGAGTGACATTTAAATTCCCAAATCCCAAAGTAGCAGACTGGGATTTTTCAATTCTCCAAAAATTTCAGGTAATTATTTAGTATATTTTCCGTTTTACTAGGTTTGGAAAGATCTTCATGGTTAATTATATAGATGGATTATTATCATTAGTGTATGTTATAAGCTTAGATTTGCTTGTTCCAGAATCTTGGGGGAGGGGAGTGGCTAGACTTACGATATTAAAGGTAGAATATAGTATGAACAAGAGTGTGAAGGCATGTATGTTTGGGGAACATAATTAGGACTGGAAGTGGAGAGAATAGAGCAGTAGATAGTGGGAGATATAGTTGGCAAGAGGCAAGTTGTGGCCAAATGCCATTAATGTTCTTGAAGGGAGAAGTAGGAGAAGGCAGACCAAAGTAACCTCTAACTCCTATGGGATTTCTTTGATGTCATGTTTTACTTCACAAATTCATGTGAACTATTTCCTTCTATAATGTAATAGTCTTTGATTTAAATATCTCGAGAAAAATACAAATGGAATAAAATTCTTAGCTAATGGGTAAAACAAATTGCGTTACTCTTTCATCAAATTGAGATTAGGGCCGGTTCATCATCAGGGGAGTCCCATTTCTCTGTACAGTATAGATATGTGGATACGAGCAGAAACTCTTTTCACGTCTGTAGAAGAGATTTCAAGATAATTGCCAAGAGGAGAAATACAAAACTGCCAGAGAAGTGTACTATAATATTATGGGCAACTATTGATGGAAGTATTGATAGTATCTTCTTCAGAGGTCAAGTGTGAATCAGTCTCATGTGCCAGTATGGTAACCTGAATAGCCTCAGAACCATTTCCATAACTTGTTCTCCAGAGAAACTCTCCAAATAGCTTTTTCAACAAAAAAAGATGAGTTTGTTCTTTATTCAATTTGAAAAAAGTTTGCAATGACCCAGTATCACAACTAGTTCTCTTCAACTGACTCAATTTTTATTTTCATTAGCCATCTTACCATATAGACTGTAAATAAGTGTTCCTTTACCATTTATCTATTGCTGTACAACAATCTACCCCAAAAACTAAGTAGCTTCTTGCACAGCTCTCCAGGGCCCACCCTCTGGGACATGGCCCCCATAATCTGAAATGCCATAGACCCAGACTAGAGCTGCTGGAAGGCAGTGAATAGTATAACTCTTCAAGCCCACAACTAAAAATGGCCTTCGGTAACACTACATTGCAAAAAATGGGAAAGAGGGACGCCTGGGTAGCTCAGTCGGTTAAGCCTCCAACTCTTGGTTTTTGGCTCAGGTCATGATCTCACCTTCCTGAGTTTCAGCACTGCATTAGGCTCTGTGCTGACTGTGCAGAGTCCATTTGAAATTCTCTCTGCCTCTACTCCGCTGGCCCTGTCTTTGTCTCTTTCAAAATAAAACACTTTTTAAAAATGGAAAAGAAACAAATGGAAGAAGTAAAAGAGGGGCACCTGGCTGTCTCAGTTGGTTAAGCATTCAACTCTTGAATTTGGCTCTAGTCATGATCCCAGGATCGGGGAATGTGGGAGGGAGCTCTGCGTCAGGCTCCACACTGAGAATGGCGCCTGCTTAAGTTCTCTCTCTCTCTCTCTCTCTCTCTCTGCCCTTCTGCCCCCCTTCTGCTCTCTCTCTCTCTCTCTAAAATAAAAAATAAAAATAAAATAAAACTTAAAAAGGAAGAAGTAAAGAGTTGAAGAGCCTAAAGATTTGGTGGTGGAAAAAGTACGGTACCGATGTGTAGAGAATGGGAGGGTGGAGTAGTTCTTTAAGTGGAAGAGATTTACAGATTCTGACAATACTTGAAAACCTGAAGAAAATTTAGATCATCCATAGTTAATTGCACTTTTTTTAATTCTCAAAAAGCCATTAAAGAAAAAGGACAAAGAAAATCTTTATCTGACAGTGAATCTGATGATAGCAAATCAAAGAAAAAAAGAGATGTTGCTGACTAACCAAGATGTTTTGCCAATGGTCTTGGTCCTAAACAAATACTTAGTGTCATAGACAACAACAAAGAATTAATCTTTCTCATGAAATGGAGAGATGCAGATGAGACAGACACAGTGTTGGCAAAAGAGGCAAACATGAAGTGCCCTTAAATTGTAATTGCTCTTCAAAAAAAGAGACAAACTCTGCATTCTTGTCCAGAAGATGCTGGACAAGAACATAATTGTATATATGAACATAATTGTTCATATATATATATATATATATATACACCTATATATATATGTATGTATGTCTTTTTTTATGAGTATTTTTTGAGAGAGAGAGAGAGCAAGGTGGGGCAGAGAGAGAGGGAGAGAGATTCCCAAGTAGGCTCTGCACCATTAGCATGGAGCCAAACGTGGTGCTTGAATCCACGAGCCATGAGATCATGACATGAGCCGAAACCAAGAGTTGATTGTTTAACCAACTGAGCCATTTTCATTCTAAAGAAAATCAAATTTAATCTGTTCATTTTGAGTAGTATTGAGAGAATTATTGGGTTGTTTTTGGTTTTTGCATCAATAGCACTGTTACTTTGGACAAATAAAAATGAAGCTATAGTTACTTCATTTATCAGAAAAGAACACATGATACTGTTGTACATTATTCTATCTGCATTAGGGAACAGTTTTTCTAAATGTTAAAAAAATGCCCATAGTCATTGCTGAATCAGAACTTGTTTAACCTATAATGGCTAAGGACCATTCTGGGTATTTTGTTTAAGTGTTTTTGTGTGTATACATAAATACAAGTGTAAATGGTTGTTTATGGGGTTTTGGGGTTTTTTTTTGTTTGTTTGTTTTTTGGTTTGTTTTTTTTTTTTTGCATTCACCAAAACAAAAATAGCATTTTACAACCATGAGTAAGTTCATGTTGTTTCTGGGATGCCATCATTCTGAGCAACCCAAGAAATAGATTACTTCAAACTAAATTGAAGTTTTCTGAAGCCAGAAACTCTCACCCAAATAGATGATTCTATAATTAATTAAACAACTTAAAGTAGACATCACAATTCCTACTTTATCTATAATTATATAAATGTAACAGTTTATTTGCAAAACTCCCTGAAAGGAAAAAATTTTATCACTACCAATAACCTAACCACTCAGGGGAGAAAACTAAACAAATAATGGTGTTTTTTAATAAGCCAAACAAGGCTTAGTTAAATGGGCATTCAAAGTTCTTCTTAGAGAACCATTCCTTTACAAAAGGTTGAAATCTTTGTGTTATATTGATTGAAAGATCGTAATTCATGGAAAGTGTTCATGAAACCAATCAGGTGATTAGAAATGTTGCTGTTTTGGACCTACTGCATAAATGAGCAAACAAACTTTTGTAGTTTAAACTATTGATTTGCATATTTTTCCTTTACCCGACCTATTCCTTACATGTAGGTTCAGTCTTTTCAGTATTTGTGTTACTGGTCCAGCAGAAGTCAGGAAACACAGTAACTCTATAGTAATCAGAATGTCATTCAACTGTGTATTGCATACTTTATTGTAAATATTGGTAAACAGTGGTCAGTAAACAGTTTTACATTTAAAAATCTTACTAGGGGGCACCTGGGTGGCTCAGTCAGTTAAGTGTCCAACTCTTGGTTCTGGCTCAGGTCATGGTCTCACGGTTTTGTGGGTTCAAACCCTGCATTGGGCTCTGTGCGGGCAGCGTAGAGCTTGCTTGGGATTCTCTCTCTCTTCCTCTCTCTCTGCCCCTTCCTTACTTGCCCTGTCTCTGTCTCTGTCTCTCTCAAAATAAATAAGCTTTAAAAAAATAAAAAATAATTTTAAAAAATTAAAAAAACTTAGTGGTTTCAACCAGGAGCCATGTATTTACTCACGGTTCTGAAATTTGGACTGAACTTCACTGGGCAGTTCTGCTGGTCTTACTTGAGATCACATCTACAGCAGAAGTCACCTAGCAGCCTGACTGGGGCTAAAGTCCACTGTGGTCTCATTCACTCGGCTGGCAGCTGAGACTATTGGGAACTGAAGCTCAGTTCACCTCTACTAGGCATCTCTAATGAGCTTGGTTTTCTTACTTGGCTGTCACAGAATTTCAAAAGGAAAAACTCTAATGTGCAAATGCCTGTGAAAGCTCTGCTTGCATTGCATTTGCTGATGTCATTTGTCAAAGCTAGTCATATAGCCCAACTCCTGAGTGGTCCTATCCCACAATACAAGGAAGCTTACAGAAATCCCTGCTGATTCTGGGTTAGTGCTATTGTCTGTGTACTGTGATGAGACCAGTTTGATAAAACATTACAGGTCTAAGACAGTTGGCAGAAAGAAGGGGGAGAAATTACAATCTTGTTAGGATTTGCTGTGAAGTTAAATTCTCCTCAAATAAAAATACCTAGAATATAAAGAGCAAGGAAAGGGAGTTTTTGAATACTCCTATCTTCCCAACAAAATTTTCTTGTAAGTTTATTTGAGAGCGAGCGTGTGAACCGTGTGAGAGTGGGAGGGGAAGAGAGAGGGAGGGGCGGAGAGAGAGAATCCCAAGCAGAGGGGGAGGGGCAGAGAGCGAGTCCCACCCTGACCTCATGGAGCCCCATGTGAGGCTCAAACTCATCAACTGTGTGACCATACCTGAGCTGAAATCAAGAGCCAGAAGCTTAACCAACTGAGCCACCCAGGCAGCCCTCAAAAAACAAAACTTTAAAAAAAAATTTTTTAACGTTTATTATTGAGAGACAAAGACATAGCATGAGCATGGGAGGGGCAGAGAGAGGTGGAGACACAGAATCTGAAGCAGGCTCCAGGCTCTGAGCTGCCAGCACAGAGCCCGATTCAGGGCTCGAACTCACAAACTGTGAGATCATGACCTGAGCCGAAGTTGGACGCTTAACCTACTGAGCCACCCAGGTGCCCCCCAAATTTTTTTTAAGTACACTTCTTAAGGTAAATAAAGGTAAGGACAATTTTGGTGACTCAGACTGAGTTCGGACTTTGACAGCTAAAATTGTTTATGACTCTGAGCCCCAATCTACCAGGTTGGTAGAAAACATCCGGAGGTTCCTTTGTTTCTAGTTTTAACAAATTCCTAGTTCTGGGGCGCCTGGGTGGCTCCGTCGGTTAAGCGTCCGACTTTGGCTCAGGTCATGATCCCACAGTTCTTGAGTTCGAGCCCGGTGTCGGGCTGTGTGCTGCCGGCTCAGATCCTGGAGCCTGCTTCGGATTCTGTGTCTCCTTCTCTCTCTGGCCCTCCCCCACTTGTGCTCTGTTTCTCTCTGTCTCTCAAAAATAAAAAAGGTAAAACAACAACAACAACAACAACAACAACAACAACAAAAGTTCCAAGTTCTGAGTAGTGGGGAGAGAAGCTCATCGTTGTCAACATGGCCTCTTTAGATCTGATGGCTTCCTGTTGCTTTTGTGCTACCTCGAACATGGGAACCACTTGCAAGGCTTTGATCTCATCTGCTCAGGTGTGCTATATAGCTAGCTAGGAGAGTTGGGAGTACCCTCTCTTCTTACCAGCCCAGAGGGAATCTTTCTTTAATTTTAATTTTTAAAAATGTTTACTTATGGGGGCACCTGGGTGGCTCAGGTCATGATCTCACAGTTTGCGGGTTCAAGCCCCATGTTGGACTCTGCGCTGACAGCTCAGAGCCTGGAGCCTGCTTCACATTCTTTGTTTCCCTCTTTATCTCTTTGCCTCTCCCCTGCTTGTGCTCTCTTTCTCAAAAATAATAAATAAGTAAATAAATAAACTCTTTTTAAATGTTTATTTATTTTGAGAGAGAGAGAGGGAGAGAGAGAGAGAATTCCAAGCAGGCTCTGCATTGTCAGCACAGAGCCCAACACAGGGCTCAATCCCACGAACCGTGAAATCATAACCTGAGCCAAAATCAAGACTCAGATGCTTAACCAACTGAGCCACCCAGGTGCCCCTTTAATTTTAATTTTAATCCATCTCTCTTCATCTTTCTTCAAGGTACTCTATCTATCCCTAGAAGTCCTTCACTCATTTTCATCCCCTCTCCAAAGCCCTTTGCATTCCTCTAAGAGCTTAGGTTTTTAGAAAAAAAGTTCCCAGGAGGGAAGTATCTTTTCTACTCTGCACCTTGTTTCAGTTATCTATTGCTGTATAACCAATTACCTTTAAACCTAGTGGCTTAAAATAATAATCTTTTTCTTTGTTTCTTTTTTTAAGTTTATTTATTTATTTTGAGAGAGAGAGTGTGTGAGCAAGTGGGGGAGGGACAGAGAGAGAGGGAGAGAGAGAATCCCAAGCGGGCTCCACACTGCTAACGCAGGGCTCAAACTCATGAACTATGTATGAGATTGTGACCTGAGCCGAAACTGAGAGTCGGACGCTTAACCGACTGAGCCACCCAGATGCCCCCAAAAAACATTTTTCATTTTCTCATGATTCTGCAATTTTGGCAAGGCTTGGTGGAACCAGATTTCTCTGCCCCTGGTGGTATCAGCTTGGGCAGTTCTTTGAGGAGTCACACTAAGATGCCTTACTCATATAGCTGGCAAGTTGGTGCTGGTTGTTTGCTGGGAGCTCTGCTGGGCGTGTTGGCCAGGACCCTCAGATCTCTTTCTCAACTCTTCCTCATGGCTAAATTAGGATTTTCATAGAGGTGGTCTCAGTGTAGTCAGACTAGTGGCTGACTCCCCCTAGAGCCCAAAAGTGGAAGCTTGCAAAATTGAAGGTTTAGGACTGGAACAGCATTACTTCTGCCATACTACATTGGTTAAAGCAAGTCATAGGGCCAGCCTAGATTAAAGGGAAGGGATGATACCACAGGCAAGAATATGGGAGAAATGGATCTTTGAGGGCCACCAAAGTAATTGTGACAAAGTTCTCCTGGGGCAAGAAATCACACAGTCTGCTATTTTCTTGAATTACAGTAGGCAGTTGGTGGGGTTGGTTTTGGGAAAATCAAAGAAGGAAAAACGTGTTAAAATAAGCTAAGATCTCAGAATATATCTCCAGCCATATAAGCCTTTCCCAACTTTCTCCTGATATATTAGCTTTAATTTCCATGTCACTTAAAGAACCAACTTTCGGGGCGCCTGAGTGGCTCAGTTGGTTGAGCGTCCGACTTCGGCTCAGGTCATGATCTCGCGGCCAGTGAGTTCAAGCCCCGCGTTGGGCTCTGTGCTGACAGCTCGGAGCCTGGATCCTGTTTCGGATTCTGTGTCTCCCTCTCTCTCTGACCCTCCCCCGTTCATACTCTGTCTCTCTCTCTGTCTCAAAAATAAATAAACGTTTAAAAAAAAAAAAAAAGAACCAACTTTGAATAAAACACCTTAAACATTTTAAATTAACTGTTTGATTGTGTTTTCACCTTTTGATAATAAAACATTGGTTAGTATTTCCTTCAAAAAAAATCTATATAGTTGCCAGGACCATAGGGCCAGCAGCACCCTGGCCTGGGCCTCTGAGCCTTGTAGCCCTGGTCACACCCCATCCAGCCTATTGCCTGGGGGGCTCTGCTGGTGGGAGGAGGACACCACGGCTAGAGAGGTCTTAAAACTGGGCAAATCTATCCAGCAGAAAAAGATATGTCACTGAAGAAGCAAAGAAGGTCCCCAGATATTGGACTGCCAGCACTGCAGCATTTTAAAGACCCAGGATTCTTGTTTGAAGCAGAATAACCCTTCTCAGACTCTGCCCAGGATAAATTAGCAGCTGAAGAAAAAACAAAAAACAGGGGCACCTGAGTGGCTCAGTTGGTTAAGCCTCCGACTTCGGCTCAGGTAATGATCTCAGGGTTGGTGAGTTCGAGCCCCGCATCCGGCTCTGTGCTGACAGCTCAGAACCTGGAGCCTGCTTCAGATTCTGTGTCTCCCTCTCTCTCTGCACCACCCCCCCCCCGACTCCTGGTCTGTCTCTCTCTTTCTCTCTCTCTCTCTCTCTCAAAAATAAATAAACATTAAAAGAAAAAAACAGCCGTGAAGAAGAAAGGTACAAGAACACATGCAGACTTGGGAGTGCTCCAATGAATGAGGACACAGATTTGGAAGGATTCACTCATTCACTCAGTCATTCCTCAAGTATTCATCTCTGCTCCTTCATCATGTTTAGGGAGAAAACACATGTTTTGTATGTCCTCATTATAGCAATGGGTTTTACATAAACTATCTTATTTAAGTGTCGCAACACCCCAGAAAGGCCGTTTTACAATTTAGCAACCTGGAACTCAAAGAGGTTAGCCAATATGTTCAAAACTTATACCCAGACTGGCCCCAAAGCTCTGCTACTTGTTCTTCCAAATATTCTTTAACTAAAGGAGATGGGGTACCTTTGCCACCAATAGGAAATTCCCCATGTCTGTCATCAATACCAGTCAGCTTTTGTTCCTGTAACAAACATTCCAAAAATATCAATGATCTTTTTTGAGAAAACACTTTCTGTATTGATGTATAATTAACATAGAGTGTTATATTAGTTTCAGGTGCGTAATATAATAATTCAACCATTCTATACATTTCTCAGTGCTCCACACAATTAGTGTACTCTTCATCTCTTTCACCTATTTCTCCCATCTCCCCCCCCCCCCACCCACTGCAACAGTCTCTTCTCTGTATTTGAGTCTAGATTTTTGTCTCTTTTTCCTTTGTTCATTTGTTTTCTTTCTTCTATTCCACATATAACAGTACATATAACCTAAGTTTCTGTTAAAGACATGTGTAGCCACCACTCAACTTAAGAAAAATAGTATTCCTGATATTTTGAAGGCCCCTCCCAAAATAACATCTCTTTACTACTAAGGTACTTTCTGTTTTGAAATGTGTAGGTATTCACACTCAGATATCACCTCACGCCAGTCAGAGTGGCCAAAATGAACAAATCAGGAGACTATAGATGCTGGAGAGGATGTGGAGAAACGGGAACCCTCTTGCACCGTTGGTGGGAATGCAAATTGGGCAGCCACTCTGGAAAACAGTGTGGAGGTTCCTCAGAAAATTAAAAATAGACCTACTCTATGACCCAGCAATAGCACTGCTAGGAATTTACCCAAGGGATACAGGAGTACTGATGCATAGGGGCACTTGTACCCCAATGTTTATAGCAGCACTCTCAACAATAGCCAAATTATGGAAAGAGCCTAAATGTCCATCAACTGATGAATTGATAAAGAAATTGTGGTTTATATACACAATGGAATACTACGTGGCAATGAGAAAAAATGAAATATGGCCTTTTGTAGCAACGTGGATGGAACTGGAGAGTGTGATGCTAAGTGAAATAAGCCATACAGAGAAAGACAGATACCATATGGTTTCACTCTTATGTGGATCCTGAGAAACTTAACAGAAACCCATGGGGGAGGGGAAGGAAAAAAAAAAAGAGGTTAGAGTGGGAGAGAGCCAAAGCATAAGAGACTCTTAAAAACTGAGAACAAACTGAGGGTTGATGGGGGGTGGGAGGGAGGGGAGGGTGGGTGGTGGGTATTGAGGAGGGCACCTTTTGGGATGAGCACTGGGTGTTGTATGGAAACCAATTTGACAATAAATTTCATATATTGAAAAAAAAAAGAAATGTGTAGGTATTTTTTCCTTTTGTTTACGATAGGTTATTTGGTTTCCAAAAGTTTTTGAATTTTATATAGTGTAAAGGAAAAACAACACTTGCTGTGTGTCTCCTCTACTTTCAATATTCCACTACAACACTACCTCAGTTCTGGCCCTGGATGTGTGTTTCCCACATAGCAAGCAGTTCTGCAACACCAGTAGGGCACCCTACAGTTTAATTAGATCCCGCCGGTGAAGGGTTCCGTCCTACAGGGCTGCCTCCTTTCTGCTCTTCAGATGCTCAATCACAAGTCCATGTTGTCACCTGTGCTTCGGACACAATGGCTATTAGTTGGAGGTTTCCACTACCCCATCCTTGGGTTCAATTAATTGGTTAGAGCAGCTCGCAGAACTCAAGAAAACATTTACTTACCAGGTTACAGGTTTATCATAAAAGAACATAACTCAAGAAGAGTTAGAGGGAAGAGATGCCTAGGGCAAGGTATGGGGGAAGGGACATGGAGCTTCCATGTTTTCTCTTTCTCTCTCTCTCTCTCTCTCTCTCTCTCTCTCGGCTCTCCACTGTCCCAGAACCTCTGTGCCTTCATCAACGCAGAAACTCTCCAAACCATCCTTCTGGGTTTTTGTGGAGGCTTCATTACATAGGCATGATTGATTAAATCATCAGCCATTGGTGACTGATTCAACCTCCAGTTCCTCTCCCTTCCTAGGAGATGGGTGGTGGGTGGGTGGGACTGAAAATTCCTCCAATCCTGGTTGTTTCCACGGGCAAACAACCTCCATCCTCAGGGCTTTCTAAGAATCCCCTCATTAACATAAACTCAGAAATAGTTGTAAGGGGATTGTTATGAATCTCTCTTACCACTTAAGAAATTCTAAGGGTTTTAGGGCTATGTGTCAGGAACAGCAAGATCAGATATACATTTCATATTATAAATCACAGTTATCACATATACTTTTATGTATTCTTCTGCAACTACTTTTTTTTTTGCTCGAATATTTGTGACATTCATTCATGCTGATGCATGTAGCTGTAGTTCATTCTATACAATATTTCTTGATATAATATAACACATTTTTTCCATTCTATCAATGGATATATTATTATTATCATTATTATTATTTATTATTACGTTGGAGACCCATTTAATGTGGTCGTTCAAGGCCTGGGCAGAGTGGAGAGTACCCAAGAATTGGTCAGGCAGGCAAGGTGGGTGGGTGGCAGGCCCACACCTGACCCCCAAAGGGGATGCCAGGAGGGGGCTGATCCAGGCACAACAAGAGGAGGACCAGACGACCTGTAGGTCAGCCCTTGAGAAGCTATCTAAGCCAGGTGATGAATGCCTAGGCCAGAGCCTAGCCCAGGGAGGTAGGGTTGGGGTTGGTTAGGGGCTCCCAGAGCCTGGGGGCTGGCATCACTAGGACCCTCCCCCATCTGCTGCTGGAATCCAAGGCAGAACTCAACTATCAAGTGGGACTCAAGCAGCTCCTGGAGGCAGGGGTGGAGGTGTTCATTTTTCCTCCATATGGTCCAGACAGGAATTGATCTAGTCCAACATGGCAGCATATCCTGCTTCCCTGAAGCTGTTGTCCCCATCTGCTGTGTTTACCTCCGAGGGATGCCCAGGTCCCCCCTGGGGCCAACTTTGTGGGGCCACACAACAATCGAGGAGCACCGTGACCATTATGCCACCAGCCACTCCTGGGAGGAAGATGGACTCAATAGACGTTTTAATTATTTCTAGGATTTGGGTTTCTTGTTTGTTTCTGCTTTTTAAAAATCAGGCTTCTATGAATATTTGTGTGTTATGTTCTGACTTTCTTATGCAATGGATATACCGCATAGAATATATATCAAGTGCCATAGAGTATGTGTACTTATAAATTTACCAGATAAGGCCAAAATTTTAAGCAAGACTATAGAAGAGTACTGCCCACTCCCTTCCCTTGTTAACACGTAGGAGTGTTTTTTACTTGAAATTTTTTTTGTCCTGGGGTACCTGGGTGGCTCAGTCGGTTGAGCGACCGACTTCGGCTCAGGTCATGATCTCGCAGTCTGTGGGTTCGAGCCCCGTGTCGGGCTCTGTGCTGACAGCTCAGAGTCTGAAGCCTGCTTTGGATTCTGTCTCCCTCTCTCTCTGCCCCTCCCCCGCTCATGCTCTGTCTCTCTCTCTCTCTGTCAAAAATAAATAAACATTAAAAAAATTAAAAAAAATTTTTTTTGTCCATCTGGTGAATGAGAAATACTATCTCATTATGGTTGTAATTTGCATTTCCCTCCTTATAAATGAGATTGAGCATCTTTCCATATGTGTATTCCCTCATTGTGTTTTCCCTTCTGTGAAATGCCTCTCACATTGTGTGCCCGTTTTCTATAGGTTTATCTGACATTTACAATTGATTTTTAGGAGTTCTGTCTATATAGTGGCTACTAAACCATGGCTGGTTGTATATCTTGTTAACATCTTTCCCCAGTTTGTGGCTTGTATTGTTCCTTCTTTGGGAGATCTCTTAATGAACAGTAATACTTGATCTTAATATAATGTAATTTATCAATTATTTCCATTACGGTTAGTGTTTTGTGGTCTCCTTTTAACAATCCTCTACTTCCAGGGGTGCCTGGATGGCTCAGTCGGTTGGGCATGCAACTCTTGGTTTTGGCTTGGGTCATGATTTAATGGTTCATGGGTTTGAACCCTGTGTCAGGCTCCACCTGACAGTACAGAACCACTTGGGATTTTCTCTCTCTCCCTCTCTCTGTTCCTCCCCCTTCTCTCTCTCCCTCAAAATAAATAAATAAACTTAAAAAAAATAGGGGTGCCTGGGTAGCTCAGTTGCTTAAGTGTCCGGCTTCGACTCAGGTCATGATCTTGCAGTCTGTGAGTTTGAGCCCCATGTCAGGCTCTGTGCTGACAGCTCAGAGCCTGGAGGCTGCTTTGGAATTTGTGTCTGCCTCTCTCTCTCAAAAATAAATAAACATTAAAAAAAATAAATAAAAATTCCTCTACTTCCAATGTTTTCTCAAATTTTATTCTTAAAGTTAAAATTTTTTTCCATTTAAAAATTGTTTTCTTTAATTTCAGTGGAGTTTATTTGTATCATACTTGACAAAGGAACTGATCTCATTTTTTTAATGAATAATTAACTATTGAGCATCATTTATTGAATAGTCAGCCTATTTTTCTCTGCTATATCTTGTGTAATTGAATGCATTCTTCTGTTCCTAGGTTTTCTAGAGTGTTGTTTTGGTTAATCTTTTTTTTCCTCTCTGGTAATATTGCACTACTTTAATAATCTAGTTTTATTTATTTATTTATTTTTATTTCCAATAGAGAAAACCACCTCACCTTATTCTTCAGGGGTGTCATGTCATATAGTTGGTTTTTAAGTGTCACTGAAGGAGTGATGATCTCTTCCTCTTTTTGCCTAGTGTTTTCTCACATAAGAGACACTTGAGGTTGTGGTCAACTGCCATTTCTACAGTAGCAAAACCCATAGTTTAATAAGGAACTGAGTGCAGTATAAACTTTTAAAACTGACTGGTATTACTTAAGACTAAAGACTTAATTGTGCTTGGAAAGCTGTTATTTGCCTCCACATCAAGCTCATTATGAGATTCCCCCAAACCCTTTTGCATAGTGTTCTTAACTACCCTGTGCATTCTGATTCAATTACTGGACTAACAGACAAAGTTCCCTAACAACATAGAAGGAATAAATTTTCTAATCACTCACTGCTTACATAAATTTTTTTCCTTCCTGGATTTTCATGATTTTGCCCAACTGAACCAAATGGAAAAACTTGATTCTATTTGTATATAAACATGTATGTGGCAAACTTTTAAAGAGGAACAAAATTGAAAACTTTCTTGGGGTTCCTGCGTGGCTCAGCCTATTGAGCTCTTGGTTTTGACTCAGGTCATGATCTTGCTTTTTGTGGGTTCAGGCCCTGTGTCTGGCTCTGTACTGACAGTACAGAGGCTGCTTGGGATTCTCTCTCCCTCTCTCTCTGCCCCTTCCCCACTTGTGAATGCTCTCTCTCAAAATAAATAAATAAACTTAAAAAAAATTAGAAAACTTCTCCTTCAAATTCTAAAAGTAAAATTGACCCTCTGGACTAGAATGACCCTGTGACTTCTCCACCCTCTCATACCCCATGTTGAGAAGCTTATCAGAAATCAGAAGCAAGAGAAAAATTATATATGTGTGAGTGGAATAATAAGATCTATCCTTAAAACATAACTGTAAGAACACCATTTTGTGCTGACGCTATTTTGGACATCTAGTACAGTAAATAGGGTACCTTATAGTACCTTATTTAGAGGATAAATAAAGTGATAATTAAAGATCTGTTGTTCATTCATTCATTCATTCATTCATCAAATGCTTGTTGTGTGCCAACTAGACATTGAGGATAAAATCAAAATTTCTATCTTCATGGTGCTCATATTCAATAGGAGGAGGCAGAAACAATTTAACAATGAAATATACAGAATGTCGAATGATGATTAATGCGCTGTGGAGAAAAATTTTAAGGGAGGGGAGTCCTAGGAGCCGGAGGGTCACTATTTTATACAACGGACAAAGAACATTTTCTGATAAGATGATATTTGAGGAGAAAGTTGAAGGAAGTAAAGGAGCAAGCTATAAAGATCAATGAGACAAATGTTCCTGGCAGAGGGAAAAATAAGTGCAAAGATCCTGAGTTTTGAGCATAGTTGGTGTTGTGATAGAGTAATAGAGGATGGGAATAAAAATAATAGAGAGAGAAATGGGGGAGAGAAGGATTAATGGAAAGAGGCTTGTAGGTCACTGTGATGATTTTGATATTCACCCTGAATAAAAGGGAAAGTATTGGAGGACTTTGGGCAAAGGAGTGATATGGTCTGACATATATAATTTTAAATGGTTTATTTATTTATTTTGAGAAAGAGAGAGCACACGCAGGGTAGGGGCAGAGAAAGAGGGAGAGAGAGAATCACAAGCAGGCTCCACGCTGCCAGCACAGAGCTGGACACGGGGCTCGATCCCATAATCTGTGAGATCATGACCTGAGCTGAAATCAAGAGTCTTAATCAAGGTGCTTAACCGACTGAGCCAGATAGGTGCCCCATGATCTGACACATTTTTTAAGAGAACTACTCTGATGACTATGTTGAAGATAGACTGTAAGAGGCTTAATGGCTAGAGGCTGACTCAATAATCCAGACAAGAGATAATAAGGGCTTGATCTAGGCTGGTAGTGAGGGAGCTGAGGTGCAGTGGTCAGGTGCTTGATATATTTTGAAGGTGAGGCTGACAGATTTGCTAATGGATTGGCTGTGGAGAATGGGAAAAAGAGAGGAGTCAAGGCAATCTCATATATTTGTTTCTCCCTGGGAAGTACAATGCATACTTGTGTATTTTTGGCTATGCAGCCTCTCAATCTCCTATATTTGACGGATTCCCATCATATAAATTTAGGTGCCAGACAGAGCACATCTCTGACTGAATGTGTGGCTGTAAGTGGCAGAAACTCCTTATTCTAGTCTCCCAGGCCTCTGAGACACACTCATGTGACCAATCAGACATTAATGAAACAGCAACCATCGCATCCAGCCAGTGGAGGCAACAGAGGCACTTTAGCCTAGGGTAGAGTGATGTCCACTATGGAGCTGGCAGTGGTGTTCTCACGGAAGCAGTTCTTGATTCTAGTCATACTTTTGGCTATGTAGCTATTAAGTCGGGTTTTCCAACCTCCCAGGAAATCCACAAGCTGCACAGATTCCTGTCAAAAATAATGTTTCTGTCATTTATTTATATTTTTTATTAATGGAGATTCATTCCTTTTTAATTTTTTTAATGTTTATCTATTTTTGAGAGAGAGAGAGACAGAGTGCAAGCAGGGGACAGACAGAGAGACAGAATCCAAAGCAGGCTTCAGGATCTGAGCTGTCAACACAGAGACCAACATGGGGCTCAAACTCACGAACCGTGAGATGATGTCCTGACCTGACGTCGGACACTCAATCGACTGAGCCACCCAGGCGCCCCAATAATGTTTCTTTTAAAAGAGCCAGAGATAGTTTTTTTTTCCTTGCAACTAAAAACCTTAATTGATATATTGCAGATTGATATTCCTACTGTGAACGTAGTCATAATAATAACTGCCATTATTGAGTGATTGAGGCACTTAGTGCAATTAATTCTGCTAGATAGATATTATTTCTATATTGTAAATGAGAAAACTGAGACATAAAGGAAAATCACTTGCCCAAGGTCATATGGCTAGTAATTGACAGAGCTGGATGAAAATCCAAATTTATTTGACTCTGAAGCCTGAACACTTATACACTATAGATAAACTCATTTGGGATTCATTTAATATTGTGAATTGAACCATTTTTTCCCATTAATTCAGTTCTCTATGTAACCTCAATGTATATTCACACCAAGTATCAAATCTTCTTGAAATCCTCTAACTGTAGAACTTAGGGCTAAAATGTTAAGGTGTGTCATTGTTTTGAAAACTTATTCTCTAGCAAGAACCATAAAGTAATTAAAAATGAATTCTAATATTTGTTAGTATTGTTTAAAATTTAGGCAAAATGAGTTGTTTTTTCTGAAAGTTTCAGTTTCAGTAGACTTCGTTTTGATCAGTTAGAAGTTGGAGGCAAAGTGCTATACTGGCAAATACACCAAGCTTTTCAGATGGCGTCTATTACCATTAAGACATTATGTACCATGGCAGATTCAAAAGTACACACTTATTGTGCTCTTTTAAATACATTAGATAAAACATCTATATTTACCTAAAATACAAGGGTTTGAATATTTGAAATTCACAGCTTTGGAAAAATGTTGCTTATGCATAAGAGGTGTAGCCAAGAAGAAATGAAACTGTCAGAAAAGAAACTGTGGTTTGTAAGTGTCTGGGAGGCTCTGAGAAGGCTCGGAGGAGCATATTTTTCTCGTACGGCATTAAAGAGTCAGCATGGTGGCAGGCACAAGAGAACTGAGCTACAAGTAAAAACATGTGCTCCCAAGTGCCAAACTTAGCCTCTATCTCGCTATTCAGCTAAGGGCAATACAACAAATACTGCGTGTAAAATTAGTGAGTCAGAGATGAATAAAACAGGCACAGAAACAAATAACTGTGATGCCTTATTAAAAGTATTCATCCATGGGGCGCCTGGGTGACTCAGTCGGTTAAGCGTCTGACTCTTGATACCAACTCAGGTCATGATCTCACAGTTTGTGAGATCAAGCTCCCCCACAGGCTCTGTGCTGACAGCTTGGGATTCTCTCTCTCCCTCTCTCTCCCCCTCCCCGGCTTTCTCTCTCTCCCTCTCCCTCAAAATAAATAAACATTAAAAAAAAAAAACAATGATTAAAAAAAAAGTATTCATTCGTTAATCCATTCAGCACTTGCGGCCAATCCTATGCTTTTGTGTGCCAAGCACTAGGGTTTCAAAGATGTGCAAAAGAGCATTCCGCCCCATCCCACCCACAGGGTATAATGATCAGCCTCACTGCACTGACATTCCATTCTCCCTCCAATAACCTCCTCTCCCATTTCTGTGGCCCTTCTCAGCTCTTTCTTCCTCTACCAATCACCTCCCTACATGGTTAGTTTAACTAACCTAACCTAGGCTCACACAGACTTTATTCTACCAAGTAAGACTTTCATGCCCTGGGCTGCATAGCCCATACCCCAGGCCAGAATGATCTTCAGAAATCTCAGACTTTGAAAATGTGATTGTGTCTCCCACTCCACAAATAAAAGTACAGACATTACGAAACTATAAGATGAGTAAAACTATGTATAATTAATCTGTTCTTCCAGATATTCTAAACCCTAGAAAATCTAATGCAATTTATCATCTTTTCTCCACGAGAGGAGAACATATCCGAGCACATATCAACTTTTGCATCCACATTCATGGGGTTCATCAATTTTCTGAGGTCCCTCATGGGCCCTAGATGACTGTAAAATACTGTTTATCCTTGAATTCAGAAAAGGGTTAGTTCTTAAAGGCCCTGGAGTCAACTTAAAGGTTTTGTGCTCTCTCAGGACAACAATGGGAGTAAGAAACTATTGAAGGTTTTTGTTTTTTTTTAAGTTTATTTATTTATTTTGAGAGAGCGAGAGAGACAGTTCAAGTGGGGAAGAGGCAGAGAGAGGGAGAGAGGGAGAATCCCAAGCAGGTTGTGCAGGATCAGTGTGCAGAGCCTGACGTGGGGCTCAAACTCACAAACTGTGAGATGATGACCAGAGGCAACATCAAAAATCGGACACTTAACCAAATGAGGCAACCAGGCACCCCAAGGAACTATTGAAGGTTTTTAATCTAGGATACGGTGCATTTAGGTTAGCACTTTAGAAAATTCTCTGACTGTAGTATGAAGAATGGATCACTAATGGATCACTTAAACTAAGCCCTGTGGGAACCCAAGTGAGAGATTATAGTTAACTGCTAAAGGGTGCTGATTTCTTCCTGGGGTGATAAAAATATCTAAGGTTAGACTGTGATTGTACACATTAAATGGGTGAATTTTATGATAGTGAATTATATCTCAATAAAGATGTTCTCAAAAAAGCAACAGATTAAAACATAAAAACTCTCACATCTAAATAAATAAATAAATAAATAAGTCATGGTTGTGTTATGAACTTGTATGAAAGACTTTTAAGATATAAGAGAAGGGAGTGGGGGGAAGTAAGAGTCAAGGATGACTACCAGGTTCTTAGGTTCAGGCCACTGGGTGGATAACTATACTTTTATGGTGATGGGAAAATATAATGATCTTAGTAAAATGGAAGGGATTCTGGAGGGCACAATACAAAGGGCTGGAAGGGAGCACCAAAGGAATACTCAGGAAACTGACCCATTTAGGAAAGGTTGGACAAACTTGCCTAAATGTGTCATCAGTGTGAAGGTGTCAGACTTCTTTTTGAGGACTCCAGAAAGACTGGTTCACCAAATTCAAAACACACTTAAAGGGAAAGAAAGGCAAAATGATCAGAGGTACCAAATTCACATTATTCTATTGACAATGGGAAAAAAACACCCAACTTTTTTTTTAGAGAATCCAGATGTGCAGGAAATTTTCCAGGGTGTATTATTCTGGAGACAAGAACAAGACAGGAATACGCTACTATTTTCAGTTTACCTAACAGTGCAAAATGGTTTTGTTTTGTTTCTAACTGTAGTGTGGGATGTTCTTAATCATCCTGGGAGCAGGACAAAGTGTGAGTTTTGCATTTACAGATTCGAACTGGAATAACTCCTGCAGAGGGAAAGGAAAGGAGGCAGGAAGGCTGGGACTAACAATGTGTAAATATATAGTGGGGTGGGCATGGCAGGCAAGTGAGTGGGGGAGAAAATATTAAAGGCGGAAGTATTCACTGTTACTAAGTTTCCTACCAGTCCTGTATGAGCCCTCGGGTACATCAGAGGCCCTGTGAGGCCACACAGAAGCCAGGGCATTACTTTCCAACCTTTGACTTTGGCTCCAAATAAAATGTTGGTGAGGATTCATTCTGGTACTTGGAGAAGATAGAACTGAACACCGGAGAGAGATCCTACTCAGATGGTTGCAGAAAGACATTGACTGGCTCAACGAAAGCCACCTTCTTAAGGATTTAACAGCAGCCCAACTTGGAAGTTTCAGGCTTCCTCTGGTGGCAAATTATAGATAAGGTATTTATAGCCTTTCTCTAGAAAGAAAGAGTCAAAGTCTACAGGAAATTACCACCTCCTGCAATAACAAACTAAAGTCTTCTCAGTTGGCAATAGAAAGTGAATTTACACACGGGCTCTATAAAACAGCTAGATATTGAAACTCCAATCTTGCACTTGGGAATCTCTTTATGTTGCTTTCACCACCAGCTCCCTCTTTAAAACTCTATCACTGTCACAAACACAGATCTTCTCCTTAATTCCTGGCAGCACAGCTGAGATCCTGCTGGGGCGATCAGGCTGAAATATGCATAAGAAAAACATGTAAGGGGTGTTTAACATACAGATTCTTAGGTTCCATGCCCAGATATTTTAAATCAGTCAAGTACAAACATACCTTATTTCATTAGACTTCACTTTATTGCGTTTCACAGACACTGCGTTTTTTACAAATTGAAGGTTTGTGGCTACCCTGCATCGAACAAGTCTGTTGGTGCCATTTTTCCAACAGCATTTGTTCACTTTGTGTCTCTGTGTCACATTTAGGTAATTCTTGCAGTATTTCAAACTTTTTCACTATTATCCTATCTGTTATGTGATTTTTTTTTATGTTTATTTATTTTTGAAAGAGAGAGACAGAGCAGGAGTGGTGGTGGCGGGGGGGGGGGGGGGGCGCAGGGACAGAGAGAGAGGGAGACACAGAATCCAAAGCAGGCTCCAGGCTCTGAGCTGTCAGCACAGAGCCTGACACGGGGCTTGAACCCATGAACTGTGAGATCATGACCTGAGCCGAAGTTGGATGCTTAACTGACTGAGCCACCCAGACACTCCTGTTATGGTAATCTTTGATGTTTCTATTGTGATTATTTTGGGGCACGATGAACTGTGCACATATAAAACAGCAAACTTATGTGATAAATGTTGTGTGTTCTGACTGCTACACCCACCAGCTGTTCCCCTGTCTCTCTCCCTTTCCTTAGGCCTCCCTATTCCCTGAGACATAGCAACATTAAAATTAGGCCAATTTGTTACCCTACAATGGCCTCTAAGTGTTCAAGGGAAAGGAAGAGTCTCACATCTCTCATTTGAAATCAGAAGCTAGAAACAATTAAGTTTAGTGAGGAAGGCAAGTTGAAAGCTGAGATAGGCCAAAAGCTAGGCCTCTTGCACCAGTTAGCCAAGTTGTGAATGCAAAGCAAAAGTTCTTGAAGGAAATGAAAAGTGCTAACTCAGTGAACACATGAATGATAAGAAAGCTAAGTCAGCCTTAGTGCTGATATGGAGAAAGCCTTAGTGGTCTGGATGCAACATTCCCATAAGCCAGAGCCTAATGCAGAGCAAAGCCCTAATTCTTTTCAATTCTAAGACGGCTGAGAGAGGTGAGGAAGCTGCAGAAGAAAAGTCTGATGCTAGCAGAGGTTGGATCATGAGGCTTAAGGAAAGAAGCTATCTCTATAACATCCAAGTGCAAGGGGAAGCAGCAAGTGCTGATGTAGAAGCTGCAGCAAATCATCCAGAAGATCTAGCTAAGATAATCAATGAAGGTGGTTACCCTAAACAACAGATTTTCAGTGTAGACAAAATAGCCTTCTATTGGAAGAAGATGCCATCTAGGAGTTTCATAGCTAGAGGGGAGAAGTCAATGCCTTGCTTCGAAGCTTCAAAGGACAGGCTGACTCTCTTGCTAGGGCCTACTGCAGCTGGTGACTTTAAGCTGAAACCAGTGCTCATTTATCATTCTGAAAACTAATACCTCAATATTAATACCTTGATTATTCTTAATTATTATTCTTAAATATCCTTTAAGAATATCCTTTAAGAATTAAATATCCTTAAAAAATACCTTAAGAATTATGCTAAATTTACTCTGTGTGTGCTAAGTGGAGCATCAAAGTCTGATGATGACACATCTGTTTACAACATAGCTTACTTAATCTTTTAAGCCCAGTGTTGAGATCTACTGCTCAGAAAAAAACAAAAATTCCCTTTCAAATAGGACTTATTAATAATGCACTTGGTCACTCAAGAACTCTGATGGAGATGTACAATCAGATGAATGCTGTTTTCGTGCCTGCTAACACAACATACATTTGGCAGCTCATGGAATCAAAGAGTAATTTTGACTTTCAAGTCTTACTGTTGAGAAAATACATTTCACAGGGCTATAGCTTCTACAGACAGTGATTCCTCTGATGCATCTGGATGACTTTGAGGGGCTCTAGACTTCAGTGGAGGAAGTAACTGCAGATGTGATGGAAATAGCAAGAGAACTAGAATTAGAAATGGAGCCTGAAGATGTGACCAAATTGCTGCAATCTCATGATAGAACTTTAAAGGATGAGGGATTGCTTCTGATGGATGAACAAAGAAAGTAGTTCCGTCAGGTGGAAACCACTCCTGGTGAAAATGCTGTGAACATTGTTGAAGTGACAACAAAGGCTTTAGGATATTCCATAAACTTAGTTGGTAAAACAGCAGCAGGGTTTGAGAGGATTGACTCCAATTTGGAAAGAAGTTCTACTGTGGGTAAAATGCTATCAAATAGAATTCATGCTACAGAGAAATCGTTCATGAAAGGAAGAGTGAATTGATGTGGCAAATTTCACTGTTGTCTTCTTTTAAGAAATCCTTTTGCAATCACCACCCTAATGAGTCAACAGCCATCAACATGCAGGCAAGACCCTTCACCTGCAAAAAAGTTACGATTCACTGACAGTTCAAGTGATGGAGAACTATTAATAAATAAAGCATTTTTATTTATTTTTATTATTTAAAAAAATTTTTTTATTTATTTTGAGAGAGAGAGAGAGCGAGCAGGGGGAGGGGCAGAGAGATAGGGGAGAGAGGATCCCAAGCAGGCTGATAGTGCAGAGACGCTGATGCAGGGCGCGATTTCATAATGGTGAGATCATGATCTGAGCCAAAATCAAGAGTCGGCTGCTTAACCAACTGAGCCACCCAGGCACCCCTACAATAAACTATTTTTAAATTATGATTTGTACATTGTTTTTAGACATAATGCTATTGCACACTTAACAGACTACAGTATAGTATAAACACCACTTTTATATGCACTGAAAAACCAAAACATTCATTTGATTCACTTCATTCAAATAATCACTCTATTGTGGTGGCTGGTGATTATAATGGAGGTAGTCCAAATACCATATTTTGAGAAAGATTGGACCAAAGGGGACAAAAGAGTGATGGATATAGAAAAGAATATGGAATCTGATTTATAAAACACTGGTGAATCTTTTGCAGCTTACAGCCCTTGCCTTAAGATGGGTGGAGGTGGTCTGCCCCTATTAGTAGTCTCTCAAACATACAGTTCATTCCCAAACAAAGCTCAGAGAGAAACACAAATTCCCTCATGGGCAAAGTTTCCATTTCCTATCTAGGTTTCACTTTCTTGAAAGAGAAGCTCTTTCCTGACAACTGGATCTTACTTATTCTTCCCTTACAAGGCAGCTGACCTGTCACAAAGGTAGGAGTCAGCATCCTCATCAGAGAGACACAAGTGGTTCATTTACTTTTACATGAACACATCAATTATGAGAAACAAGGACAACTTGTATTTTTCGCATTCCTCAGTGTCTTTATTTTTTAGTTCTAAAAACTCTCATCAGTGATTTAGTTCATGTTGACCTCAGCCAAACTCAGGTCTGTTTCTCTTCACAGACCCTCCTTCAGAATGAGGTGAACATCACCCCTGTGACTCATTGCCTCCCTGCTGTCTTATGGCGTTTAGCTCCTATATTGCTTCTGGAATGTGATTTAGAAAAGAAATACTCTCCAAAGGAAAACATAAGGTTGCAAAGATAAAACCGCCTAAATCATGCTGGATACATTGTACAAAGAGAACCAAGCATCCCTGTTGCTCATCATATGTAGGTGAAATGTGGACTTTTTCAAGAAAGTTAGTTGGAACAAAATATGCACAAACACTCTCAATTTTCGTGTTTTTGTTCTTCAGTGTTAGAGTAGATATTTCCTGCTTCTACAGCTGTTGGGTGTGTCCCTCCTCCTGTTTCTGTGATCTAAACCTAAAAAAAGGTTTCTCAAAAAAGAAAGAAGTTGAGTAGAGTCCCAAGTACACACACACACACACACACACACACACACACACACACACGATACTTCATAGGGTCTTATGAACATTTTAGACTTTTAGATTCACAGTATCTCAACCCTTTCCATTTTAGAAAACATTTTTGCCTTATGGCCTTACAGTATGAAACTAAACCTGTCCATTTAGCTGTCCTGTAGCTTTTTCAGAACAAACAGAAATTTATAGTAAATAGTGTATTGTCTCCAATTTTGCTTCTCTAAGAAAAAGACTGCTTACAACTCAAAGCCAAATTCCTCAAGGTGTATTCTAGCTCAAAGCCAACGACAACAGGAAGGGGAAGTACATGGTATCTTATACTTAATAGGATTTTGTTATTCTCTCCCAATGTGCTGAAATCTCCTCACAGAGTAGGTTATCCATGGAAGTGCAGGAAACACTGGGTATCTGAGGTAAGGCTCACCTTAGATATTTTGATTACTGCTAAGCAGCCTCCTGCCTCTACACGAGCCATATTTCCAATTGGTCTGCTTTCTTGGAATTTTTCTTTGAGTGCTTCCCTAGAGCTACAATGCAACTGAAGCTTTTCCATGGCCTTTTACTTAGCCAAATTACGTTCCCCAACTGGGACCTTTAATCTTAATTTCAGCCTGAGAAAGTGCAGCACAACTCTGCTAGTGGTCAGACTATGATAAATAATGTTTTGAACAGGATTCAGGCCAACACAACAATGTTTCTAATGAAACACACTGAAGACTATTCTGTAGTTGCAGACATGGCCCCTTCTCAGAACCCACCCCTTCTCAGAATCCACCAGCACCAGCACAAACTCTATTCTATCTTACTGAGACGTCTCATGACCAGTTCCTCCTAACTATAGCAAGTTCAATAAACGCAACTTTTAAAAACAGGTATGGCTTGGTGGTCTTTTCTTTGGTTGGTGGGCTTTAACTGGCTTTTGTTAGTTCTGGATGACTTCTTTAATTCTCAGAGTGACTGTCCTATAGAATTGGAGTCCTCTTATTTTCCCTTTCCCTAGAAGCCACACTATCTTACTCACTTAATGAAGCTCCCCACGTTCCCTTTCTTTGCCCCAGGATAGAGTTTCCCCAAGAAAAGACACCAGAATATATGCTGTTCACAGTTGCCAGTTATCCAATTACTCACCTTCTCTTCACCCGTAGATTGTGTGTATCCACGGCAGGGTGATATGGGATTTGCTGCCTTCAGTACCTACTGCTTGCCCATCACCTTCCTCCAGAGGCATGCTAGATGTGTGAGAGTCACTTTAGCCTTTCCCCTCCTCCATGGCCAACTTCATTTCTGGCTTGATTTAATTCCACATCTTCTCTTGGTGCCTGAGAATGGACGATTTCTTTCTTTCTTCCTTTTGTTCTTTCATTCTTTAATTTTTTAAAATGTTTATTCATTTTTCAGTGGTGGATAGAGGCACAGCATGAGCAGGGGAGGGGGAGAGAGAGAGGGAGACACAGAATCCGAAACAGGCTCCAGGCTCTGAGCTGTCAGCACAGAGCCTGATGCGGGACTCAAACTCACAGACCGTGAGATCATGACCCGAACCAAAGTCAGACACTTAACCAACTGAGCCACCCAGGCGCCCTGAGAATGGACAATTTCAAATAACCAGCTGTTTCACTTCTCCATATTTCTCTTCCAGGATGTGAGACATGAGGGTGTAGGTATGAGAGCAGATCTGAAATTCCTTTTCCAAGGTCCAAATAACTTGGACCTTCACCTTTCTGGTGCCTAAGAAATGAAGCCTCTCAAACAGACCTACTTTTATCTTCCCCAATCCAAAACTGTCAGATACCTAGGGAATCAGTTTTATAACCATTCCATTTTTCTCCCAGCACATTCGTGGAGTTTTGCATTGTCCATTCTTGTGAGCAAGGACCTAAAGGCCTTCTTTTATAAGCTTGGGCAACTAATTTGTAGAGAACAGATGTTCTTTTAACTTATGAGGCTGAAAGATAAGCAGGGAGTAATTTTTCTTTGTAATTGTACTGCTCTGTTTGTGTCCTCTTTCAGCCATAATACCACAGGACTTCTCTTAAGGTGAGCTTATCTCTGCTAGTGAACAAACTAGCTTCCTCAGCACAGACATCTTTTTCCTTCTTTAGGAATTGAAAGTTTTGCCGGTGGAGAGCTACTCATTACCCTATCCTCCACCACAATGGAGTCTGATCACCTCCTTTTCACAGACAAACAAGTCAGGGGCCTTCCCCCTTTGTATCTTAACCCAGCAATTGTCTGGTAGGTGGAGTCTCATGCCTGAGAACTCATATCTTCCTTCCCAGTCAGAGGTTGGGAAGCCTGTAAGGGATGACTATCTCACTATCATAACCCTCATACAGATCGTTGGTGGAACTTGTCTCCCACTCCCTCTGTTGCTTGATATTAGACATTTACCATCCCAAATTTAACTGCATCTCCGCTGCCCTGCCACACTGCAACCTTGCTAAGTATGCCACACCCTTGGCAACTTCACTGACCAAACTCCATAGGAGTTAGGGAAGCAATCCTTTTTATTGATTTCAAGTTGTTCCCTGGGGAGATGTCTCTTCCTCCTTCTGAATGGTTTGACACCCCAGTGATACCACATAGAGAAAAATCTAACGAATGCCCCTGAAAGTCGGTATGATATAGTAGTTAGGAGTGGAGGTCCTGAAGCCAAAGCGCTTGAATTCAGTTTTGCTATTCACTAAAGAACATTACTATTTACTAATGAGAACTTGGTAAAATCACTTAATCTTTGTGTTTCTCAATGTATGAGTGATCAAGTTAAAAAAAAAACAAGTCAATTATGGAAACTTTAGTTATATAGCTGATAAGGTATATCTAACTGATAACATATTAAATGAAATATCTCAGGAAGGGAATACTCTTCTCTCTCAATTGCCCATGAACACTCACAAAATCTATTAGGCCACAAATAAAAACCTCAGCAAAGTCCAAACAGTAAACAATGAAGACAGTATTCTCTGATTATAATCCAATACAACTAGAAATTAATAAAAATCAGGGGGATAAAATTTCTTCTGTGTGGAAATAGAAAACTATTTTAAACAATGTCTACAACAAACAGAGGTCACCAACTGAAACTGTAGACAATAATAACACAGCATACAAAAACTTGGGATGCTACTTGCTGCAGTCAGCCTGTATTCCACGTGCTCTTGTGGCTCAGCCTCCTGGCTCCTCTCCTCCCAGCTCTCGTGGATTGCAATACAAGAAGAAATCACCATACTACTCATTGACAATGGCTTTGGTATGTGTAAAGGTGGCTTTAATGGAGATGATGACTCCCAGACGTATTCCCTTTTATTGTCAGGCAGCCAACACCAGGGTGTCGTGGTGGACATGGGGCAGAAGGACAGCTACATAGGTGACAAAGTCCAGAGCAATTGCTACAGCCTGACCTTGAAGTACCACATGGAGCACAGCATCATCACCAACTGTGATGAATTGGGGAAAACCTGGCTCCACACCTTGTATAATGAGCTACATGTGACTCTGGAGGAGCACCTGGTCCTGTTGACTGAGGCACTCCTAAACTCCAAGGCCAACAGAGAGAAGATGACTATGATCGTGTTTAAGACCTTCAACACCTAGGCATGTATGTGGCCATGCTGTCCCTTTATGCCTCTGGTCACACTGCTGGTACTGTCATGGACTCTAGGGATGAGGTCACCCAGACGGTGTTCATATACTAGGGCTACACTCATCCCTAGTCATCCTGGCTCTGGATCTTGCTGGATGGGACCTGGCTGACTACCTCATGAAAATCCTCATGGAGCATGGCTATAGCTTCACCTCCACTGCTGAGCAAAAAATTGTACATGACATCAAGAAGAACTCTGCTATGTTGCCCTGGACTTGCAGCAGGAGATGGCTATCATCTTGTCCTCCTCCTACCAGGGGAAGAATTATGGGTGGCCCAGTGGTCAGTACTCATCAACAATGAGTGGTTCCTCTGCCTAGAGGAGTTCTTCCATGTCTCCTTTCTGGGTATTGAGTCCTATGAGATCACATCCATGAGACTACCTTCGACTCCATCACGAAGTGTGATGTTTACATTCAGAAGGGCCTGTATGTCAACACAGTATATATGGCAGGGCCATCACATACTCTGGCACTGCCATAAGATGCAGAAATAGATCACTGCCTTGGCCCACAGCACAATGAAGGTCAAGATCATCACTCCTCCTGAGAGTAAGTACCTAGTGTGGACTGGGGACTCCATCCTGGCCTCACTGTCTACCTTCCAGCAGGTGTGGACCGGTAAGCAGGAGAAGAACAAGTTGGGCTTCTCCTTCATCCACTGCAAGTGTTTCTAAACGGACTGCAAGAAGATGTATAACATTTGCTGCATGAGGTTATTCAAAAGTATACATTTGCCTCCCTCATGCTGGCCTCATGAAACTGGAATAAGCCTTTGAAAAGAAATTTATCCTTGAACCTTGTATCTGACATTAGCACTGGATTGTAGAATTTGCTGCTGATTTTGATGTTGTATTCAAGTTAACTATTCTCTTGATATATGTTTAAAACCTTGCATGTATCTTTGATTTAAACCATTAGTACATATGGCTTAGTCACTTTCTAACTGAGGTGAGAGAACATGTTTATGGAAGAGAAATCCATTGGCTTGGTGAGAATTTTTGAGGTCACCCATTTCTTGATATGTGTAGAGTATTAATGTGTAAGAACTGACTATCCCAAGATTTCTCTAGAAGCTGGAAAGAATTCTTGGACCAGTTGTTATTTCTGTCTTGCTAATCTAACAGGGTTGGCAAATTCCAAGCCTTCCCACTCAGTTTCCTTTCTTATCTTATATTTTCCCCACCAGAAATGGTGGGTCGTTACTTCTCTTGGGTTGGAAAGCGGTTTGCATTTTTACCTGTTTATTCATCCTTTTAATTCATGTAAAGTTTTTGTAGACAGTTCTCAATTATTTAAGAGATGACAACAAATTTTGGTTTTCCACTATCAGGTGAGAACATCAGGTGCCAGCAACACATCATTGTGTAAGAAAAATAAAGTGCTGAGTAAATTGGAAAAAAAAAAAACAAAAACAAAAAGCAAAGAAAGAAATAAAATCTGTGGAATACTACTAAGATAGAATTCAGAGGAAAATTCATAGTCTTAAATACTTACATTAAAAAAAAAAGAATTAAGATAAATTAATTAAGAATCTAATTCAAAAGGTTAGGGAAAGGGGCATCTGGGTGGCTCAGTTGGTTGAGCATCTGACTCTTGATTTCAGTTCAGGTCATGATCACAGGTTTGTGGGATCAAGTCCTACATTGAGCTCTGCACTGAGCGTGGAGGCTGCTTAAGATATTCTCTCTTTCTCTCTCTCTCCCCCTCTGCCCTCTCCCCTGCTTGCACAACTCTCTCTCTCTAAAAATAAAATAAATCTTTTTAAAAAAGTTAGAGAGAAAATAAAAAACAAAAATAAGTGGAATGAAAAAGCAGAAGTTATTTATTAAGGAAAAAAGTAAAAATTAATAAGTTAGACAACAGAAATACATAAGGTTTAATTAAAAAAAACTAGTTCAATGAAGAAACCATTAGCTACTTGGTACAAGGAAAAAGGAGTGAGAACAAATATGTAAGAATATAATATATTCTTATACCTAATATATAATAGGAGAAATAACATATTCTTATATAATATATTCTTATATATAATATATAATAGGAGAAATAATAAAAAACAGAAAATAAGAAGAATTGCAATAGATTACTTAGTTCATTTCTATGCAAATCACTTTCAAAAACTGGATTAAATAAAAAAATGTCTATGATAATATAATTTACCAAGGCTATAGAAGAGATTAAAAACAAAGACTTAAAACTGATTTTTGTAGAAGAAATAGGTAAAATGGTCAAAGAACTACACCCACAAAAAGCAGCACACAAGATGGGAAATTCTAACAAACTTTAAAAACATAATTCCAGGAGTGCTCTGGGTGGCTCAGGTGAGCATCTGACTCTTGATTTCAGCTTGGGTTGTGATCCCAGGGTTGTCAGATCCAGCCCCTCATTGGGCCCTGTGCTGAGCATGGAGGCTGCTTGGGATTCTCTCTCTCTCTCTCTCTCTCTCTCTCTCTGTCCCTTTCTGCTTCTCCCCTGCTTGCCCTCGCACTCTCTCTCTCTTTCAAAAAATAAAAATAAAAATAAATAAAAAATAAAAGCATATAATTCTAATAGTTTGATATCAGTTCCAGAGAAATTTTTAAAAGAAGGAAAATGTCTAATTTTTAAAAAAAATTTTTAAGTTTTTAAATTTATTTTGAGAGAGAGAGAGCATGAGCATGGGAAGGACAGAGAAAGAGAATCCCAAACAGTCTCTGTACTGTCAGTATGGAGTCTGTCCCAGAGCTTGAACTCATGAAGTGTGAGATCATGACCTGAGTTGAAGTCAAGAGTCAGTTGCTTAACTGGCTGAGCCACCTAGGCACCCCTCTCTAATTTCTTTCTTTGAAGTGAATATGACATTGATACCAAAACCTGACATAAGTTAAAAAATATATATATCAGACCACCAATCTCACTTATGAATATCAATGTAATAATAAAATCTTAAATAAAATATTAACAAACAGAATCCAGCAGCACACACAAGAAAGAAAGAAAGAAAGAAAGAAAGAAAGAAAGAAAAAGAAAGAAAAGAAATACATCATGACCAAGACCAAGCAGGATTTATTCTATGGATACAAGGATGTTTACATGTTAGGAAAATAATCAGATGAAAATATTAGGAGAAAAGTAATATATTCAATGTCATAGATGCTTGAAAGTCATTTGATAAAATTCAACCACCATTACTTAAAAAAAAAAAGCTTAGTACTTCCTTAACATGATATATCTAGCTCTGCACAAAAGCTAGTATTATGATTAATGGAGAGACAATTGAAGCATCTCCACTAAGATGAGGATGAGCATTCTCACAAATATTCAATATTATATTTGCTTTGCTGGCCAATACAATTAGACAAAAGAAGGAAATTGGAGCAGAGTGCCTGGGTGGCTCAGTTACTTGACCATTCAACTCTTTTTTGTTTTTTAATGTTTTTTATTTATTTGAGAGAGAGAGAGAGAGAGAGAGAGAGAGAGAATGAGCAGGGGAGGGGCAGAGAGAGAGGGGGACAGAGGTTTTTGAAGCTGGATCCTTGTTGACAGCAGCAAGCCCCATGTGGGGCTTGAACTCATGAATCGTAAGATGATGACCTGAGCCAAAGTCAGACATTCAACCCACTGAGCCACCCAGGTGCCCTAAGCGTCTGACTCTTGGTAACAGCTCACGTCATGATGTCATGTTTTGTGAGATGGAGCCCTGCATAGGGCTCTGTGCTGACTGTGTGGAGCCTGCTTTGGATTCTTTCTCTCCCTCTCTCTGCCCCTCTTCAACTCACATGTGCACATGCGTTCTCTTTCTCTTTCTTCAAAATAAATAAATAAACATAAAAAAGAAGGAAATTGGAGCTATAATAATTGGGAAGGTGTAGATAAAACTATTAGTATTTGCAGGAATTATGACTATACAAGTGGAAAACCTGAGAGACTCAACAACAAGAAAACTACTGAATAAGAAGATCCATAAATTAGTGACAAAATTATATAGAAATCAATATCTCTCATTTATACAAGTCACAGCCAGATAGAAAACATAGTGGGAAAAAAAGACCCATTTACAACAGCAACAGAAAAGATTTTAAAAACTTGGAAAAAAAATTTAAAAGAAAAATTTTATGAAGAAAGTTTTAAAAACACAACAGAATGCTTTAAAAATAGAAAAACATATTATGCTTTTTTTGTCAGGGAGACTCAACATCATAAAGAATTTCCCTAATTTATTTTATAAATTGTGTCATTCCTAGTCTTTCTAGAAGCAGAAGCCAAGATGGGATTAAACATGCAAGACTTCTATTAAGGGAAAAAGCGATGTGAAAGGAAAGAGGGAAGGAGTCAAGGAAGGCTGGGAGAACTGTCAGACTCCAAGAAATGAAGTGGGAGGGAGAAACGGAAGCTTCCTTTCCTGCTGGGCAGTCTGAGGAAGATTTGGGGAAGCTGTCAGGGAGTCCTTGACAAATTCTCTAAGACATCTTCATAGTTGCTACAAGCTCAGCTATTGTGCTACAGACATCTACTTCTTCACAAAGGCTCAGAGAGCAACTCCCCCATGCTTTTTTCATGGATATTTCTTACTGAGAGAGTGCAAGAGGGAGGTTAGTAGGAATAATGGCAGCCTCTGGTTGATCTCAGGGCCACAGTTGGTATTCATTCTCTCCCTCTTCCACTGTCCATTTGAAATTCCTTCATTGTCAACTATCACTTGGGCTTACCTGGTGCTATGAATCAAACTCTCATACTTGAAGGGCCTGAACATATGATAGGTATTTCCTTCTCAGTTTGAGGTTGCTGCACCCCAAAACTGAACCATCTGTTCATGGTTACAATGGGGCAAGGGCATACTGGGAGGTGCCCCAGTGGATCACCTGGTTCTGCCACAATTTTGTAAAAGCGTCTCTAGCTCCTCCTGCTGAGCAGAGTCATTTGTCCCTCTCGTGATGGTGGCTCCTTTAGTCTTCTGCTGTCTCTTGACCATAGGGTGTCCAAAGTGTCCTGGTGGCAGCTGGAACCAATAGTTCAACATGACTGTTGCTCTGTCACTTGGCAAGAATGTGTCCACTATGGACGCAGGACCTCTAATCTTGCAGAGTTTTGGGGATGAGAAGCAGAAAATCTCCAGTAGGTCACTAGGAATGATGACAAGTGGAACAACACATCTCTACCCCTTGATTCCCATCCCGGCTAGCCTTCCTGTTGGGATACAGATCCAAACAGAGCTCTCTGATTTAATAAATATGCTATGTGTTGAAGGGTAGGGCCCTATCGCTTTGAGTGTTCCCTCTAGGCTGATATTTCAGTTGCATGTTTAAAAGGCCGTTCTAGCGTTCTAGAAAGTCCTGTGGACAGTCTAGCACATGATACGACCCCATGTTTATAGGTTTCCATAGTTATGGGTTTAATTATACTTTTCTTTCATTATTAAGATGTTATGTGTATGGAATATCATACCTATATTCCAAGTATTTCATAAGCTCCAGGCAGGGGTGTTGATTGAAGCTCTATGGACAGGAAAGGCAAAGTCTCATCCAGAATAGCTATGTTTTCTTCTGAAGATGAAGTGTTCGCTCTTCTGGGATGGACAGGGCCTCATATAGTCAATCTGCCACCCCGTGGCCAGTTGGTTTCCTCCAAGGATAGTGCTGTATTAGGGGCTCTATGGCGGGTCTTTATTGCTAGCAAGATGGATATTCAGAGGTAGCAGTAACTAGGTCAGTCTTGGTAGGTGGGAGTCCTTGCTATTGGGCCTACACAGAACTACCATCTCTGACAGCATGGCCAGTCCCCTCAAGTGCCCATCACATCAGTGCTGTCTAATTCCAGCTGGATGAGTAATTTGACAGTGGCTTTTCTGCAGTAGACGTTTTCTGGTGGGTATTAATATGTGATACAAAAATCTTCATACTTGGTACCCATTCACATATGCTCATCCCCTGGTTTTACCCCCAGATAACTTTGTCTCCTGTCCTCTAGTCCTTTGCCTTCTAGGCCCTGACCAGACAGCTAAGCCATTGTTGCTGTTTTATACTCTCATCTTGGGCCACTTCTCCTATACAAAGTGGACATCCAGGTGCACTGCTCATAGTTCATTTCTGCCCATTAGGAAGATCTTCCCTTGGCACAGTCTTCCAAGACTACTTATAAATGTGGCTGCAATGCACCTGGTGAGTATTTCCCCTTTGGATCCTATATACAAGCTGACTCATCTATAAATCCAGCTTGGAATTCTTCCTCCATTTTCAGTGGGTTGTATGGGATCTTCTTTGTCTATAGGTGAAAGCTGGTGAAGGAACACGGGTGCAATTGTAGTATGTCAAATGAGGGTCAGAACTGCCTGCTTGACAGCTCCTTTGTGCTCTGTGGTCCTGCTCAGATTGATCCTGGTTGCCCCATTTTCATCTTATGATGATGGACTGCTGTTGGACTTGTCTGACATTATGACTTCACGGGCCACAGTAGGATGTTCCAGAAGCACAGACACTTAATGTCCCATGGTCAAGTGTTCTGTCTCTACCCTCAAGAGCTTTTTCTCAAAGAGTATGCACTTCTCTACATGGGTGGCATGAATTACTCTAGAACCACAGAGATCTGCCACTTAAGTCTCTCACTGGAGCTTACATAAGCTCTGTAATATATCTTTTCCTGTCACTGCCACCCTAATACTAGGGTCTGCAGGATTATATGATTCAAGAAGCAAGGCTGATTGCACCATTGCCTGGACTTGCTGTTCTTGGCCCCATTCAAGCCTTTCAGGTCACCCGATATATGAGCTGTAATAATATTCCTGGGTGTGAAATGTGTTGTCTCCAGAACTCAAAGAGGTATACCAGGCACTCTTTCTTTCATACGGTAGGGAATGCAAGATGTAGCAATTTGTCTTTTACTTTGGAAGTGATATCCTAGCATGCCCCTAACAACTAGAGCCCTAAAAACTTCACTGAGGTGGCAAGTCTCTGATGAATCTTTTTAAGGGTTATCTCCAATCATCTGGAGCATATCACCACCCCACCATCCTAGCCAGCTCGTAGTCATCCTATCTAATCAGGATATCATTGATATAATGGATCAGTATGTTGTCCAGGTTGTCTCAATGTATTACAATAGAAGGCAGGAGAGTTATCATAGCCTGTGGCAACACTGTAAAGGACTATTAATGAGTGTTGTTGTCCATCTCGCAATAATGCAAACTGCCTCTTTTCAATTGATACGGTAAAGAATGTAGTCACTGAATCAGTGGATGCATACCATATACCCAAGGACTTATTGATGTGCTCTATCAGTGATACTATAGGCATAGTAGATGGGAAAGGGTCTGCTAACTAGAGTAAGTCTGTGGGAGTACCTAGTCATTCTCCAGGGGCCACCCTGTTTCTGAGAGAGCCAGACTAGTGAATATCATGGAGATATGATAGTGAATCATTTACCACCTCTGAATCCTTCAGGTCTTTAATGGTGGCACTAATGTCTGCCATCCTCCCTGGTATGTGATGTTATTTTTATTTGCTATCTTGGCTAGGTAGGCAGTTTCATCAGTTTCCATATGGCTTTACTCACTATCAGAGCTTTTATGCTATAAACCAGAGACGCAACGTGGGGTATACTCCAAATCCCAAATACACCAATTTCAATTATGTACTTGGAGGTTGAGGAAATGACCTTTGGGTGGGTTCATAGACCCAATGGTTATACAATGAGCCAGATCTTAGCCAGGACTCCATTAGCTAGTCCTAAAGGTCCTGTTGTCATAGATGGGCCGACTGTGCTGGTGCTTTTGGTTAATGTCAAGTCAGATCCTGTGTCAAATAGTCCTAAAACTGTCTGTTTAGTTGTCTTTTTTCATGTATATTTGTTTATTTTGAGAGAAAGAGACAGAGCATGAGCAGGGGAGAAACAGAAAGAGAGGGAGAGGGAGAATCCTAAGCACAGAGCAGAGCCCCATACTGGGCTCAATCCCACAAGCCATGAGATCATGACCTGGGCTGAAATCAAGAGTCAGGCACTTAACAGACTGAGCCACCCAGGTGCCCCTTTCTGGGTCGTCTTCTTTCCACACTGTACAATCACTCAAGTGAGTCACTGTGGGTCTCTTTGGGGACTGGGGGAATCCTCAGTGTATATACTTGTCATGGTGTTGCTAGGTCCTTCCTTCTAGAGGCTCAGCTACCACTTCAGCCAATGGGATTCAGATCTGAAAATGGCCCAGATCCAGGAACTGAGCAAGAGATTATGACTTTTTATAGAGGTGACTATCCTTAGCCCCTAGCTCTAGTATTCTTGCTTTTAGTTAATTATAGAGTTAAAAATCACTCTTGTTCAATTTCTCTGTCAATCTAAAACTTCCCTGAAGTATAGTCTATCAATTAAAAAATATATTACTTCCCTCACCCCCCCCTCTTTGTTGGATCAGTATGATATCAAAAAGCAGCTCATATTTCTTTGGACTATATTATCACAGAGGGTAAGACAGTTGACTTAGTTCTGTCCTTCTCTTTGCCCCTAAAGATACCATTTTTATTAACCACCTCCACAAACTTCTTCAGATTAAGCCCCTTTAACTGCCTTTCTGAACTTGTCCATCACTGTGGGCCTTCGTTACTTCAGGACTCCATTATCCCCATAAATGTTCATGAGCTGAGCTCTATGTCTGCCTCTCCCACTCTCCCATCAACCCAGTCTGTAGAAGAGCTACCACTGAGCTTTCTAGTGATACTGCTGCCCTTCTCCCCAGGACAGTCTCTGTGGCCTTCATGCATGGATTGTCCTCAGAGTCCTCCTGTGAAACACTGGGGGCTCCTCTGGCTTTACATTATGTATTACAACATTCTCACTTCCCTAAGCCTTTCTATTTCTTCCTCTATTTCCTGCCAGGGAAACTGAGGCATTTCCACGTGGCTGAGAATTACCCATCATCTTATCTAGCCTAAGAGCCACCTCATCAGTGAGTTTGCCCCATCCTCTGGAGTCCTTTCCAGGATGGTAAATTCCATATTCTGAAAAAGTGTCTCTAAGCCAATGAATTCTCGCTTATTGAACCTATTAGTATTAAGCACCTGTGTGGTATTGGATTGGAACTGGAGATATTGATATGAACTCATGGTTTTTAATATATTGACATAGATAGAAATGTATAGATATATGTATGTATATGAATGCTTATATTTTCTAGCTCTGTCCTTGGGGAAGGCCTAAAAGCATTGGCATGTTAGGAGCAATGAACACATATAGTGCTCAGATTTTGGTTTCTAAATATTATTGTCCCCTAAAAGGGACCAGTCATGCTTGGAGAACTGGCCAATACCAGGGATTGAGTAGAGAAAGTAAACACTGGGCCTGAAACACGGTAATATGCCAGAAAGGAGGAAATACTCAAAGAATGACAGAGAAATGCCAAAAAGGACAGAGGAGTCAGCCTGAAGGGGGCTCTCACTGGTCAAACCTGGGACCACTTAACAATAAAAATAAATAATGATAGTTATAGATTACAACCCATTGATTAAAATAAGGTCCAGAGGTCCATACTAATGGAAATAAACAGTGGAGAAGGGCAATTTCTTCCTTAGAGTAGAATGCCAACTGATTATATAGAAGTAATGAATAGAATTAGAAATTAAAAATCAGTTTGCAACTAAAAATTTCTAGAATTAGAATTTTTTTTGGAGAGAGAATACAAGTTGGGGAGAGGGGCAGAGGGAGAGAGAGAGATAGATAGAGGGAGAGAGAGAGAGAGAGAGAGAGAGAGAGAGAGAGAGAGAATCTTAAGCAGGTTCCACGCCCAGTATGGTCCCCGACATGGGACTTGATCTCATAACCATGAGATCATGACCTGAGTCAAAATCAAGAGTCAGATGCTTAACTGACTGAGCCATACAGGCATCCCTGGAATTAGAAAATTAAAAATCATTTAATGTATAGCAGGTTGGCTATAATTAATGAAACTGTATTGCATATTTGAAAGTTTCTTAGAAAGTAGATCTTCAAAGTTCTCAACACAAGAAAAACGTGCAACTATGTGTGATGATGAATGTTAACTAGACTTGTTGTAGTGATCATTTTGCAATATATACAAATATTGAATCATTACATTGTACACCTGGAACTAATATAATGTTATATGTCAATTATATTTCAATAAAAAATCACTTTTTGGCAACTATCATAGTGATAAATCATTCAAGAGACGTAGATGTTAAAAGTAGTAGGTGAAAGCTTAATTATAAATATTTATAGTTCCAAAGTATCCTCCCCACTTTGTAATTACAAAGGGGAAAATAGGAACTTTGCATATACCAACAAAATCAACTGATTAAAGTTTACGTTAATGGTACCAATAAATATCATGTACTTTTTGATGCAATTTACTGAAAAGAATGTAACATCATTTCTGTGATATCCCACAAGAAACATATCCTATCTAATCATGAGAATGAATTAAGCAAAAATTTAGGGACAGTCTATAAATTTACTGGACTCTTCTAAAATACCAAGATCATGAAAGTCAAATATGGAATGACCAGCTCTTCCAGCATAAAGGAGAGTAAATAGATTTAACAACTATTGGAATGTGTGATCTTGGAATGGATCTGGGCCAGGAAAAAAAAATCCTAAAAGGGAAATTTTTAGGACATTTGGGAAAATTTGAGTACATTCTGTAGATTAGGTACTAATGTACCTATATTAATTTTCTGTTTTTGGTAATTGTCTTATGGTTGTATAAAAGATTGTCATTGTTTTCCAGAAATATACACTGAAATATTTAGAGGTAAAGGGATATCACATCTGCAAATTACTCACAAGTAAGTTAAGATAAATAGATAAACAGGAAAGGCAGGGGAAAAGAATGATAAGTAAAAATAGTAAAATATTAGCTAGGGAATTTGTGTGAAGGGGTTATTAGTGCCAGTCTTACAACTTCCTAGAGTAAAATTATTTCAAAATTAAAATTAAAGAAAGATACTTTTATGGACTTCAAGCTGTATCACAAAGCTATAATAATCAAGACAGTATGGTACTGGCATAAGAACAGACACTCAGATCATTGGAACAGAATAGAGAACCCAGAAATGGACCCACAAACGTATGGCCAACTTATCTTTGACAAAGCAGGAAAGCATACCCAGTGGAATAAAGACAGTCTCTTCAGCAAGTGGTGCTGGGAAAACTGGACAGCAACATGCAGAAGAATGAACCTGGACCACTTTCTTACACCATACACAAAAATAAACTCAAAATGGATGAAAGACCTAAATGGAGACAGGAAGCCATCAAAGTCCTGGAGGAAAAAGCAGGCAAAAACCTCTTTGACCTTGACCACAGCAACTTCTTACTCAACACATCTCCAGAGGCAAGGGAAATAAAAGCAAAAATAAACTATTGGGGCCTCATCAAAATAAAAAGCTTCTGCACAGCGAAGGAAACAATTAGCAAAACTGAAAGGTAACCAATGGGATGGGAGAAGATATTTGCAAATGACATATCAGATAAAGGGTTAGTATCCAAAATGTGTAAAGAACTTATCAAACTCAACACCCAAAAACCAAATAATCCAGTGAAGAAATGGGCAAAAGAATAGATACGAATAGATACTTCTCCAAAGAAGACATCCAGATGGCCAACTGATACATGAAAAAATGCTCCACATCACTCATCATCAGGGAAATACAAATCAAAACCACAATGAAATACCCCTTCACCCCTGTCAGAATGGCTAACATTAACAACTCAGGCAACAACAGATGTTGGCGAGGATGTGGAGAAAGAGGATCTTTTTGCACTGCCCCTGGGAATGCAAACTGGTGCAGCCACTCTGGAAAACAGTATGGAAGTTCCTCAGCAAATTAAAAATAGAACTACCCTACGACCCAGCAATTGCACTACTAGGTATTTATCCAAGGGATACAGGTATGTTGTTTCGAAGGGGCACATGCACCCCAATGTTTATAGCAGCACTATCAACAATAGCAAAGTATGGAAAGAACCCAAATGTCCATTGACAGATGAATGGATAAAGATGATGTGATATGTGATATATATATATATATATATATATATATATATATATATATATATATATATATACACACACAATGGAGTACTACTCGGCAATCCAAAAGAATGAAATCTTGCCATTTGCAACTATGTGGATGTATCGAGAGGGTATTATGCTAAGCAGAATTAGTCAGAGAAAGACAAATATCATGTGACTTCACTCATATGAGGATTTTAAGAGACAAAACAGATGAACATAGGGAAGGGAAGCAAAAATAATATACAAACAGGGAGGGGGACAAAACATAAGAGACTATTAAATATGGAGAACAGAGGGTTGCTGGAAGGATTGTGGGAGGGTGGATGGGCTAAATGGGTAAGGGGCATTAAGGAATCTACTCCTGAATTCACTGTTGTACTATATGCTAACTAACTTGGATGTAAACTAAAAATAATAAAGATAAAAAAATAAAAAATAAAATAAATAAAGATACTTCCATAGAGGACGTAGTAACATTGAAAACAAGGTCGAATAACAAAGAGATTAAAATAATTGGGAAGAGACTGTGGGGTGCCTGAGTGGCTCAGTTGGTTAAGCAGTGACTCCTGATTTTGGCTCATGTTGTGATCTCATGGTTCATTAGTTCAAGCCCTGTGTCGGCCTCTGCGCCACAGTGCAGGGTCTGCTTTTGATTCTCTCCCTCTCTCTCTGTCCCCCTCTCCCACTCACTCTCTCTCAAAATAAATAAACAAAAAGTTTCTAAAAAATTGCAGAGATTGATTTCATCAAGCACGGGATTGAACATAAGATAAACAATAATAGATCATTGGAGTCCCTAAATGGAACTGGAGACTATGATAAATATTCTATGACAAAAAGATGGAACTAGAGGAAGTTACATGAAGGCAGGTTTTGGCCATTATAAGATAGAACCTTCTGGCAAGTAGCATTGTGAAACCATCAATGCTTTGAAGTAATTAAGGCATTTGGAAGCAGACCTATCCCTGAAAGTATTCAGACCAGGACTAGATACATCATCTACAAAAATGCTAAGGGAGAGGTGCCTGGGTGGCTCAGTAGGTTGTGTCCAACTCTTGATTTCGGTTCAGGTTATGATCTTATGGTTTGTGGGACTGGGCTCTGTGCTGACAGCATGGAGCCTGCTTGAGATTCTCTCCCTCTCTTCCTGCCCCTCCTTTGCTAGCTTACATGCACACTCTCTCAAGTAAATAAAAAAAAATGCCAGGGGCAGTATTCCCTACTGATTGAGAAGTTGAACTGTATGATATCTAAAGCCTTTTCTGACTCTAGGATTCTTAGAACTTTTAAACTGGAATAATATCTACCTCAATGGTGTAGACATGTGTTGTCCTTAGGAATTCAGAAGGAAACTGTATGTAAAGTGAGGTAAAATACGTTGAGTGAAAAGTGTCCTACAAATTTGCTGATCACTTTTGCCTCTTGAACATGTCTGAGATTGTGCTTAGGCAATCATTTTGGTTGAACTTAGTGCATCTTTCCTTTCATTTCTAAAGTCACTATTAAATAATATTACATTAATAATACTTTAGTGGTGACTTTAAAGTCATCTCAAATTTTAATGTAAATACAAACAACTTGGGGGGCTTTTATTTTTTTTAAACTTTTAAAAAATGTTTTTATTTATTTTTGAGAGACAGAGAGAGACATGAGTGAGAGAGAGGCAGAAAGAGAGGGAGACACAGAATCTGAAGCAGGCTCCAGGCTCTGAGCTGTCAGCATAGAGCCTGATATGGGGCTTGAACTCATGAACAGTGAGATCGTGATCTGAGCTGAAGTCAGTTGCTTAACTGATTGAGCCACCCAGGCGCCCCAACTTGGAGACCTCTTAAAGATTCAGGTTTGGATTCTGATTTTTGGTTCAGTAGAACCAAAAGAACCAGTAGAACTTCTAGAATAAAATAGGTGAAAAGCATAGTGATGTTGGCAAAGATTTCTTGTGTTTGGCAAAGATTCCTTAAATACTTCACAAAATGCAGAAAGTATAAAAGTAGAAATAAATTGGGCTTCATCAAAATTAACTTTTCCTCTTCAAAGGACACTATTAAGAAAATGAAAAGGCAAGCCATGGCTTGGAGAAAATATTTCCAAAACATGTAGGTCTTATACCTAGAACATATAAACAGCCTTGCAAATCAGTAATAAGAAACAACCCAGTAAAAATATGGGCAAATATTTGAAGATACACTCGTCATGAAATATATGGCTGACAAATAAGCAGATGAAAAAATGCTTAACATTAAGGAAGTGCATATTAATATCACAATGAGATAGGACCACACCCCTTTAGGTCCCTTTAGGATATCTAAAATTAAAGACTGACCATACTATATGTCGGTAAGGATGTGAGCAACTGGGAAGTCTCATACACTGTAGGTAGGAACATATGGTACCATCACTATAGAAACTATTTTACGAATTTTATAAAAGTCAAATATGCCCCTACCTTGTATGAACTAGCCATTCCACTCCTAGGTGTTTACCTGAGAAATGAAAGCATATGTCCATACAAACACTTGAATGTTCATGACTTCCTTTGTAAGAAACTGTAAAGAACCCAAATACCCAACAGATGAATGGATAAACAAACTCAATATATTCATATAATGGAACACTAGTCAGCAAAAAGAAATGAACTACTGATATCCAGTGCAACCTGGGCCTCCAAATAAACATAGATCTCAAAATATTCCGCAAGCCATGCAAACGTATATACTAAATTATTATACTACAGTAACAGAAAGGAGAGCAGTGCTTGTCTGGGGATAGGTGTGGGACAGCTGTCAGGGGCAAGAGAAAAGATTGCAAAGGGCCACAAGGAAACTTAGTGGTGATGGATATATTCATTAGTTTGTGATGATTTTCTAGGTGTATATGGATGTCAAAACTTACAAAAATTTAAATATGTATAGTTTATGTCAATACACTATAAAAGGTTCAGATTCTGATTCAGTAGGTGGGGCCAAGAGTGTTTTTAACTAAAACACCAAATCCCAGGTGATGCTAATGCTGCAATTTCCATACCACAGTTGAGTGGTAAACCTCTTGAGCTGTCTTTGTAATAAACAGATGTGTCATTTGAGTGCATGATAGATACATATGGCCGGCACCATACTGGATAGTGCAGATAAAATATTTCCATCATTGAAGAAGGTTCTGCTGCATGTTAAGAGTCAAGATTCTTGACTACATTGGTGACTATTAATCGTGTCCTATTATCTCTCAATTATGACCTGTCTTTGTTCATCCCACTCACTCAGGCTGTGTGACCTCCTTTCACAAAGTTTTGCTGGAATTCCATTCTGGGCTCTTATATTGTGTACATTTTATTTTAACATGTTCTTCATTCTGACTTGCATTAGAGTTGTAATAAAGTTTGAATAGAAAGTTCAACTGGGGGCAGATGTCAGTTCAATTTAAGGAGCTTCCTAACAATTTAGACCTCCAAAAATCTTACCTTCCAACACGACTTCCTCACCATCCAAAACATACATATTTCACAGCTCCTGTGGCTGGCTGTAGTCAGAATTGTGTAATCTGTAAGTTCCTGTGTGGCTTCTACCGCTATGAAGAGGTGTCATCAGAGGTAAATGAGAACTTCTCTAGAAATGAATTCTCATCTCTAAATAAGGGGAATGAACAAGATTATTTTATTATTTCTTCTGATTCTCACATTCCATATTCTTCTGCTTATTTCAGAGTAATGGTAGCATGAAAACAGAAAGATTCTTGGCTCTGAATAAGGAGTGAGTTGGACCATGTTTTTAGTTAAAGAGTCCTGACATTTGTATAGTTTATACCAGGGACTGGCAAACTTTGTGTAAAGGGTCAGATAGCATACATTTTTGGCTCTGCAGGCCATATGGTCTCTGTCTCCTATAATAAACACTGCCATTGTAGTATGAAAACAGTCAGATATGTCAATGAATGGGTGTGACCATGTGGTCCAGTTTGTTGACTCCTGGTTTAGATGAGAATAACTATCTTCTGACCACCTGAAGTTCAGTTGAGAAATCAGGAAAAAACACACTTTATTGATATAATTTTATTAACTCTGGGTACATAATACAACTAGTCTTTCACACCTAAAGACAACAATCCAACAAGTTATCATAATTTCAGGTTATACATACTTTAAATTAATAAACTAGGTTTATAAAAGATATAAAAATATTTCACAGGCTTGGGAAGATATGGTCATGAGACTTCATTGTAAGGAGGGGTATAGGCTATGTTAAGAGATTTTTCGAACCTACAAAGGACATTTAAAAATTTACACTTGTTAATAAAGTTCTTGCTTAATTTTATCTTCATTCATCAGAAGCCTTAAGTAGAGCAGCTTTCTTTTTATACTTGTCTCCAATCTCTCTAACATTTTCCAAGAGATCTTCAGACATGTATTCTTCGTATTCTCTATCAACTTTAGCAATCTGCTCTTCAAGATGTTTCTAGTAGAAACAATAAACAATTGTTAATATAAAAAACATTAATTTCTTTCAAAGAATTTAATTGTGAAGTGTACAAACAAGCATGTAACAACTGTTAAGGGCAGGAGTAAAAGGGATGCTCTTGAATCTCCTTTTGTGCCCTTTCCTAATCATTTCCCCAGAGCCAAACACTCTCCTGAACAGTGCTTTGCTATTCTTTATACTTTACCCTCCACCTCACACAGATATGTATGTATGTAACTCTAAACAATATACTAGTTTAGTGGTACCTGGTTTTAACCTTCATATTTACTGAATGATATTAAATATAATATTCTTTGACTTTTTTCCACCCAGCATTTTGATTCACTGATGTTAATGCAGATAGTTTCAGTTTATTTATGTACTGCTATATAGTTTCTACTCATGAATATATCAACATTTACTTATCCATTTTACTACAAACGAATTTTTATTGGTTCCCAGGTATGGTAGGCTGAATAGCAGCCTATTCAAAGATGTCCATGGCCTAATCCCCAGAGCCTGTGAATATGTTATCTTTACACAGCAAAGGAATTTTACAGATGTGATTATGTTAAGGATATTAAGAAAAGGAGACTATTCTGCATTGTCCTGGTGGGTCCAATATAATCACAAGGGTCCTGGTAAGAGGTAATCAGCAGTGTGAGAGTCAGAGAGAAAATATAAAGACAGAAGAGAGGTCAGAGGGGATAGAAGATGCTGTGCTGTTGGCTTTGGAGATGAAAAGGGCACAAGCCAAGGAATGTAGTTGGCTCTAGAAAATGGAAAAAAACCAAACAGATTCCCCTCTAGAGTCTCTAGAAAGATTGTAGCCTGGGAGGCCCATTTTATACTCCTGACTTCCAGAAATATAAGGAAATAAATCTGTGTTGCTTTAAGCCATTAAGTTGGGGTAATTTGTTATAGCAGCAACAGGAAACTAATATAGGGTGTTTTCTCATGTGAATGATGGTTTAATGCTTTTGATATGGTGTGTGTACTTGCCAATAACCGGGTTGTTTTTTTACTATTTCAATTATACTGTAACAAATTACAATATACTAGATGGCTTAAAACAACAGGAATTTATTCTCTCATAGTTTTGGAGGCTTAAAGTCCAAAATCAAGATGCTGGCAGGGCCACTCTATCTCAAGGCTCTAGGGAAGAATCCTTTGCCTCTTACCAGCTTCTAGCAGTTCTGGATAACACTTACCTTGCAGGTGTGTCACTCTAATTTCTGCCTCCATGTTCGCATGGACTATTATAAGGACATCAGTCCCTAGATTGAGGGCCTACTCTAATCTAGTACGACCTCGTCTTAACTACTACATCCACAAAGACTTTATTTTCAAATAAGGTCATGTTATGAGATTCTGGATAGACATGAATTCTGGGGGGAATACTAGCCAACGTAGTACAGTACCCCAGCACACAGCGTAAAAATTTAATTAAATACCTAGAATGGAACTGTACCATTTTATTGTCAAATTGTTTTCTAAAATTGTTAACATCAATTTAAAACCTGAGCAGTATAAATAAAAACTTGCAATTCTCCATATTCTTGCTGGCATTTAGTATTCTCAAACTTTTTTTTTTTGCCAATTTCTTAAGGGTGGGAAGTGGTGTATCTTTTCATATGTTTATTGGCCATATTAGCTTTCTGTGAAATTCCCATTCAAGTCTTTTGCCCACTTTCTGCACTTATTTTCCAGAGGTCATTATGTATCTGGATGTTAATTCTTTATTAGTTGTTTTTTTTTTCCCTTTATTTATTAAAATTTTTTTTTAATGTTTATTTTTGAGAGAGAGAGACAGAGAGAGAGAGAGAGAGAGAGAGAGAGAGAGAGAGAGAGAGAAAGCACGCACAAGCAGAGAAGGGGCATAGAGAGGGGGAGACACAGAATCTGAAGCAGGCTCCAGGCTCCAAGCTGTCAGCACAGAGCCAGATGTCAGGCTCGGATTCACAAGCTGCGAGATCATGACCTGAGCTGAAGTCAGACGTTCTACTGACTGAGCCACCCAGGTACCCCTTCCCTTTATTTATCTGACAACGAGAGCGAGAGCAAGAGCAAGACTGCATGAGCAGGGGAGGGGCAGAAAGAGAGGGAGACAGAGAGAGGATCCCAAGCAGGCTCCACACTGTCAGCGCAGAGCCCAACACAGGGCTTGAATCCACGAGCCAGAGCTGAAATCAAGAGTCAGGAGGGGCGCCTGGGTGGCTCAGTCGGTTAAGCGTCCGACTTCAGCTCAGGTCACGATCTCGCGGTATGTGAGTTCGAGCCCCGCGTCGGGCTCTGTGCTGACTGCTCAGAGCCTGGAGCCTGTTTCCGATTCTGTGTCTCCCTCTCTCTCTGCTCCTCCCCTGTTCATGCTCTGTCTCTCTCTGTCTCAAAAATAAATAAATGTTAAAAAAACATTAAAAAAAAAAAAAGTCAGGATACAACCTACTGAGCCACCCAGGTGCATCCCTTTATTAAGTTGTTTTATTATATTTTTTTTTAATTTTTTTTTTAACGTTTATTTATTTTTGAGACAGAGAGAGACAGAGCATGAATGGGGGAGGGGCAGAGAGAGAGAGGGAGACAGAACCGGAAGCAGGCTCCAGGCTCTGGGCCATCAGCCCAGAGCCCGACACGGGGCTCGAACTCATGGACGGTGAGATCGTGACCTGAGCTGAAGTCGGACGCTTAACCGACTGAGCCACCCAGGCGCCCCTATTAAGTTGTTTTAAAAAATATCATCTACTGTTTTGTGGCTTACCTTTCCACTCTTTATGTTTTGATATAGAGATCTTAATTTTAACAAAGCTGAGTTTATAAATAATTTGTGGTTTGTACTCCTTGTGTCTAATTTAAGAACTTTACAACTCCTGAGGTGTATATATAGTGCCCGTAATTCTTCTAAAAGTTAAAAATTTAGCCTCATGTTAATTTCTTAATCCATCTTGAAGGGATTTGTTTCTAGGGTTTAAGGTATGAATCCCAACTCCGTTAATTGAAAAATTCATTTCACCCCACTGGTTTGCAATAGTACCTCTCTCATAAATCAGTTTGTCTTTGCTCATCATCTATTTCTGTACTCTGAATCAGAGAGACTGGTTTATATGCATCAATACTACAATGGATTAGTTATTATAGCTTAACAACAATTTTTGAACATCTAAACAGACAAAAAAGATTTTGTGCCCCTTAAGAAGGAAGGAGTCTACAACAGGAGTCAGAAACCTCTTCCTGAAAAGGGCCAAATAATTTGGCTTGTGGACTGTATGTAGTTTGCTGTCTCCTAGTCTAGAATACCAAGCCACATGAGGACCTACATGAGGCTCAAATCAGCAACTGCTCAAAGAAACGCTTTGCCCCAGGGGAAAAATATCCCATCTAAAGATACCGTTAGATACAAACTCCTGTTTTCTTCAAACTTCACCAATTGTAAAATTTCCCCATATTAGGTTTTAAAGATGATTGGTAGACTTATGTGCTCCTTCCATACTTGCCAATTATGTGCCAACCATTATATGTTGTGAATGAATTTTTCTTTTAGGCATCTATTATACATTATCCTTTGGAGAATGAGAAAGTAATTACTCAAATAGTTTTCTGGTCTCTGGTTCAAAGTTAACAAATTAACTGGTTGAAAAAGAATCCATGGAAGGTTATAGAGCCATTAAGTGGCTGAATTAGGAAGAAGTAGGTAGAATCCAGGTTTTGTGATGTAGGATCCAGCATGTTTTTCCTAGTTCTTAGGAAAGTGAAGAGCACTGGCAAACAAGGAAATGCAGATCAATGTCTTTTAGCAGAAAGAGGGGAGGTAGGATATTGAGAAGGAAAGCCGGCAAGAGAGGATAAAAAAGGGGCCAGCCAGATGTTGAGGCAGACACTCCTCTTGCATGCTTTTGGCTTCTGTAATCTTGCTTGCCTCTTGCATCAGCCAACTGTCTGCATAACACAATTGGTAGTGACCCCCCATGCAGCCAATAAAATGTTTCCAAGCACCCAGAAGCTAGTCAGGCATAAAAGAAGGCCAGCACCAGGGCTCAGGTGTTAGCCTTTGGAGAGGACTCTGCTGGGCTCGCACTGGTACAAAATAATCTGTCTTTTCTGATTCCCTGAGTGCATGTTGCTTCCCTCTAACTGGGTGCCAAGTATTTGCTGTAACATTTTTGGTGCGTTGGCCAGGAAGTCGACAGCCACGCTGGCCTGTTGAGCCACCACTGTTGGAGGCCAGCGGAGAGGCCACTTATCACCAGCCCATGTGACGGAAAGGAAGGCATATCCACGGGTGATTTCAGTGGACCCCGACCCTTGCTGGGCCTGACAACAGCCGGCCACCACTGCGCTTGAACGGACTCCAGGGGAATAGAAAAGGCCTGTTTCAGGATGTCAGATCAGTAAGTGTCCTGGGGACATCAGAGCGAGTTCAGGCTCACTCTAGAGGTGAAAGGGGAGCTTGATCACTTCCCGGGCGACAGAGGTACCACACAGAACAGGTAAGTCTTGGGTGGAAGTCTGTAATCTGTCTGAATGTGTGTGTTGAATGCCTGTGCTCCACGGTTTTGGCTACAGAGCTTGAGTGGGTCCTACCCTGAAATTCCGATGACCTCATATGGCTCAAGGCAGGATCCAAGTCAGGGGTTTATACTGACCTGCCAATACTAAGAGATGTCTAATCCCCATGAGGGGAGTGGCCAGGCAGATAAAACAACCTCTTCTCTAGTGTTTGTCTTGTGACACCGTACATTGGGAGGGACCCATCTAGGATACTAGGACTGGGGGAAATTCCTCAAAACCAACTGTTTTGGAGTATATGATTAAGAATTTTAAAAAGGGATTTTCAGGTGACTATGGGGTCAAATTGGCCCCCGGGAAATTACACACCCTCTGTGAATTAGAATGGCCTACGTTCGGTATATGCTGGCCCCTTGAGGGCACCCTAGATGTCCCCACAGTCCGAGCTGTTTATAAAGTAGTTACTGGAGACCCGGGCCGCCAGAACCCATTCCCATACATCGATCAATGGCTGGAAATAGCCCAAGTCAAGCTTCCTTGAGTCCGGTTCTGCGTTAATAGTAAGGGACAATGAAGGGTCTTAGTGCCACGGGCCGAGAAGAAGACCTCACAGCAGAAAAAATTGCCCCCCATCCTCCAGGAAAATTCAGAAGTTCTTCCATTTCCACCACCATATGCCCCCAGCACCCCATCAATTGAGGGAGGGAAACCTCGCCTGCCTGACAGTCTACTCCCGTCAGTCTTGTCTCTGCCAGCAGCCAGTCCACCCCAACCAGACACCTGAACCGGTAGGAAGATGCCTTAGGTCAACAGCTCAAGGTCCAAGGTCCCTAATGGTAATTCAGATGCCACTGTGGGAGACTAGGGGAGACTAGGATGCCACTTACGGGATCCTATAAGAGGGGGGATCAATTTTCTACTACCAACCATTCTTCACTACTGACCTCCTCAACTGGAAACAGCACATACTGCCCTACTCTGAGAAGCCGCAGGTGATGATAGATCTCCTAGAATTCATATTTCAGTCTCACTTCCCTGCTTGGGTTGACTGTAAGCAGCTTCTGCTCACCCTTTTCAACACAGAAGAGCACCAATGAATAGTCACCGAAGCCAGAAAAAGGCTCCAGACTCAGGCACCAGATGGACAACTAGACTTTGAGGCTCGGGCATGGGAGGCTATGCCCGAAGAGAACCCTGCTGGGACCCCAACACAGAAGTGGGAAGGGCCAGATTAGAAAGATACTGACTCGCTTCCCTCCAAGGGGTAAAAGCAGGGGCCAAAAGCCCACCAACATGGCAAAGGTATCTGAGGTCCTAAAAAGCAGAAGAGAGTACAGCTGACTTCTATGAAAGATTACGTGAAGCCTTCAGATTTTACACTCCATTCGACTCAGAAGCCCCCCAAAACCAGCACATGGTCAATATTACCTTCATGGGATAGGCCCAAAGTGACGTTAGACAGAAGTTCCAAAAATTGGAAGGATTCTCTAGAAAGAATCCCACTGAACTATTGAAAATTGCCAACAAGGTTTTTGTAAATTGGGATTGAGTTGCTAGAAAGGAGGCAGACCAAAGAGTGAAACAAAAGGCAGCTCTGCTGGTCACAGCCTTGGGGCGACCATCCCCCCTAGAAGGGGCCCCACGGAAACCACAAGGGATTCAAGAACAAAAATGAAGGGCGCCACGGGAACAGGATCAATGTGCCTACTGCAAGGAATCTGGACACTGGAAAAATGAATGCCCCAAATGCCAAAAGGGAAAAAAAACCCAAAAACTTCTGCTCCAGCCTGCCACTACTAACCAGAACCACCCAAGGCTGACCTGATTGGACTGGCAGGAGTGGACTCTGATTAGGAAGAAATGGCTTTATCCAACTGGACCCCCATGGGCCCATGGTCAAAATGAAGCCCAAGGCCAGACAATAGACTTCATGGTCGACGCTAGGGCTGAACACTCTGTGTGACACAGAAGGTGGCACCTCTCTCTGGTCGAGAAGTCACCATCATAGGAGTCACTGAGATGCAAACCCGAAGGACATTTTGTGGTCCCCAACAATGCCAGCTGGGTGGTCACCAAGCAGTTCATGAATTCCTGTATCTACCTGACTGCCTGGTCTCACTGTTATGTAGAGACCTCCTTGACAAGTTGGGTGCAGGAATATCCTTCACTTTGGATAGAGAGATACAATTGTGCCTAAATGAAAAGACCCAGCCCATGATTTTGTCCCTGATGATTCCACGAGAAGAGGAACGGAGATTATACACTTCCCCTCCTAGTGAGCCAACTGTGGCCCCCAAGCTAGAAGCTGAATTCCCTTCAGTTTGGGCAGAAGGAAACCACCATGGTCTGGCAAAAAAAACACCCCCTAATATTAACTGACCTAAAGCCAGAGACTCAACCAGTCAAAATACACCAATATATGGTCCCACGGGTGGCACACCTGGGGATCAAGACACACTTGGACAGTGTACTCAAATGGGGACTTCTAAAATGATGTCAGTCCCCATGGAATACTCCCCTGCTGCCTGTGAAAAAGCCTGGGACAAATGATTACCGCCCTGTACAGGACCTAAGAGCAATTAATGAAGCAGTCATCACACGCATTCAGGGTTGCCTAACCCATACACTCCACTAGGACTCATACCCTCTGAGGCAGGATGGCTCACATGTCTGGATTTAAAGGACATCTTCTTCTGTCTCTAGCTAAGGCCTAATTGTCAACTCCTATTTGCCTTTGAATGGGAAAACCCTACCACAGGGGCACAGGAACAATTCATTTGGACTAGGCTGCCATAAGGATTCAAAAATTCACCAAACTTGTGGGGCGCTGCCATCTGACTTAGCCAGGTTTCCGGGATGGGACTCCTCCAATAAATAAATGGACAATTTCCTGCTAGCCAGTTGCATGCAAACCAAAAGCTGGGAGGAACCAGGGCCCTACTCAGGCTACTATCAGAGGCGGGATACTGGGTATCAAAGAAAAAGGCACGAATCTGTCAACAGGAAGTTAAGTATTTGGGCTTCAAAATTACCCAAGGTAAATGGATGGTGGGAGCCAAAAGGAAACAGGCAGTCTGTGCCATTCTAGTTCCCACTACCCGTGGGCAGATCTGAGAGTTCCTGGGAGCAGCAGGATTCTGTTGAATATAGATCTCAGGGTTCTCGGAGTTGGCTAGACCTCTATATGAAGCACTAAAGGGGGGAAGAAAGGGCACCCCTTTTTTGGGACCCTAATCAAGAAGAGGTATTCAAGACCATAAAAACAAAACTTACAGAGGCACCAGCCTTGGGACTCCCAGATGTACCATGAGACTTCAACCTGTTCGTACATGAAAGCAATGGGGTAGCCCTGGGGGTTCTCACCCAGGAATTTTGTTGGACCTTGGCAAAGACCAGTGGCATACCTTTCAGAGCAGACTGACTCAGTTGCAGTAGGATGGCCACCCTGTTTGAGGGCCCTGGTAGCCACCACACTTTTAATCAAGGCAGCAGATAAACTCATGTTGGGACAAAACCTAAACATTAAGGTTCCCCATTCTGTTATTACCATGATGAATGCCAGAGGGCAACACTTGCTAACTCATGCTGGGATGACACAATATCAGGGACTACTATAGGAAGACCCATGAATAAGACTGGAAGCCGTAAAAACTCTAAACCCTGTCACTTTCTTGCTGGCAGCGGTGGGGCCCCCAGAGCATGATTGTTTAGAGGTACTTGATGAAGTATATTCTAGCTGACCCGAACTATCAGACAGGCCCTTACAAAATCCTGACCTCATCCTGTACACTGATGGCAGCAGCTTCATGAATGAAGGCAAAAGACATGCCGGTTATGCAGTAATCTCTGATTTTGAGGTCATAGAAGCAAAGGCCCTTCCACAAGGGTGGTCAGCCCAAAGAGCAGCTGTGGGCCCCAATGAGAACACTAGAACTCAGTAAAGACAAATGGGTCAACATACACACTGACTTGTGCTATGCCTTTGCCACTTTACATATACATGGGGCTCTCTACAAGGAGAGGACTTTTGACTGCAGGAGGAAAAGAAATAAAAAATCGGGAAGAAATCCTGAAAATATTAAGTGCAGTCTGGGAACTAAGGGAAGTAGCAGTCATTCACTGCAAGGGACACGAAAGAGAAAAAGACTCAGTGGCAGAAGGAAATGATGGGCAGACGTTGCAGCTAAACAAGCAGCAGGAGAACAAACAACACCTTCGAAAATCATGCTGGTCCTGGAACTGCCAACTTCTCCAAGGTACACAATCCAAGAAACAAAATGGCACAACAGGAAAAGGGAAGCCAGACAAAAGAAAGATGGTGGGTACTTCTAGACCAAAGAGTATATATATGGGAACAGCTAGCCCACCAGGTGGCTCTCCCAAAAGCATGAGCTCACCCGCCTAGGAAAAATCGCCCTTGAAATCTTACTGAGCTGTTACTATGTAATTGCTCGACTCCCATCCCTCTGTACCTCGATCTCTCAACACTGCCCCTCTGTGCTCCAAATAACGCTAAATAAGGCCCTAATGGGCTCATGGGAATCTAATGCTGTGGTCAAGCATCCTTTGAAGATTTGGAGGTGGACTTTACCAAAATAAGACCCAGTGGAGGATACAAATTTCTTCTGGTATTCATCTGCACATTTTCAGGTTGGGTTGAGGCCTACCCCACACGCACCGAAAAAGCAAGAGAAGCCACTAACGCTCTGCTAAGGGGTATCATTCCCAGACATGGAATGCCGTTAACCATAGGCTCAGACAACGGCCCAACCTTTGTGCCCAAGGTGCTGCAACAAGTCCAAAACCCTAGGTATCCAATGGAACTTACATGCAGCCTACCGGCCCCAGAGTTCAGGGAAAGTGGAATGTGTGAACCAGACCCTTAATTAGCCATGGCCAAACTATGTCAGGAAACTAACTTGCCCTGGCCAGATATACTACCCCTAGTTCTCTGAATATGCTGTACACCACAGACAAAAATAGGATTCTCCCCTTTTGAGATCCTATACAGAAGACCCCTCCTACTAGTCAAATTCAGGGGACACTTGACAGAGCTAGGGAATTTGGAAATACAAAAACAACTAAAAGGATTAGGGAAAACTATATTTGAGATACATAGATGGGTGACAGACAAGATACCCATTTCCTTAGGAATAACTGTACACCCTCAAAAACCTGGGGATCAGGTTTGGATAAAAGATCGGCAGGGAACCAATGAAACCTACCTGGAAGGGACCCTATTTAGTTGTGCTAACCATGCCCATAGCCCTCAAGGTTGCAGGACTAACTGCCTGGATCCACTGTTCACGAGTAGAGGCAGCCCATCTGTCACCTGATAACCACTTGGAATGGAAAGTAACTGCTAATCAGAAAAGTCCTCTACAGATCACCCTTAAGAAGATGGCAGACGATAAGCAGCCTGCGGCCAACACCTGAGAACACTCTATAACCAGAAGCTTAAGGAAATCATGAAGTGACCTAAATGAATTACAGCAACTCGTTCTCTCAAATTTCATTGTCATCCCTATTTCTCTTTCCATACTTGTTGTTATACTCTTTGCTGTAGGGGCCGACACAAGTTATTCCTGCAGGTTGGCAGCTCAGTCACAAACCCTTGTTT